>NC_064854.1:21796006-22096006 GCF_024139225.1 Suncus etruscus | reverse complement strand
CTCTAGAAAACAAGGTAACAAAACACCTTTCTACCACTAACACACTTCCATGTTTTGTTATCAACATTTGATGTTCTCAGAAATTTTAGATTTTTGTTTTGTTTTGGGATCACACTCAGCAGCGCTCAGGGGTTACTCCTGGCTCTACACTTAGAAATTGCTCCTGGCAGGCTGAGGGGACCATGTGGGATGCTGAGATTCGAACCACCGTCCTTCGGTGCATACAAGGCAAACACCCTACCTCCGTGCTATCTCTCCGGCTCTAGAAATCTTAGATTGAAATCAATTTGAAGAATGCAAAATTAAATTGATTCCTATTTCAATTATATTTGCATTGATCAGGATGTCTTAAATTTTATTTTCTGTACTTATAAACTGATTGGGCTTTATTTCCTAAATATTTACCCATACATTTTACTTAATTAGTATGTTATTGACTTATTTTGTCAAAGTGACCATTATTGAGGACTTTTTTTCCTTCCTGTTATAAAAAATTTGAATAGGCAGTTTTCTACTATCTCTTTGAGAATGTCTCTGTTTTCCTCTTTTATAATTTGATATAAAATGAATGTTAAGTTTTTATTTAAAGTTAATGTTATTAGAGGATAACTTTTAGATTTAACTTCCGCTTTTATTTCAGCAGTTTCATTAGTAGCTAAAACATATCAAGTTTTTAAAAGTGAATTCAACATAATGTGACGTGCTTGAAAAATTTCATTCAAAACTTTTACCACCTTATAAGGTAGAGAGAGTAATATGGTCTCCACTTAAAATGAAAGGAAATAACTTTAGAAAGCAGACAATTTACCTATTAATACTCAATGTAAATATTGGGTTCCAGATCTGAAACATTATGTTTTTCTTTGGGGATTAGATGTTATTTTGCTCTTGTGAAATATATAGTCTTTACCTATTTTCTAGCTTTCTATTTTTTATTTGGTTAATAAAGAAACTTTTTAAGGAGCAAATGCTTTAGATTTTGGTAAAGTGTGTTTTGATTTTTTACTAATAATATTTCCAAAAATATTAGCCATTTGTCTCTTAAAATCATATATTATTTACTGTATAATATAACATTGGTAAACACAATTTTAAATGGGGTATGGAAAACTTCAGGACTTTTCTCCTGAAATGATCATGTTTATCTCTGATTTAGGAAAGTTGGTCTGCTCATAAATTCCATCACTCTTGCTGCTATTTCTGTCTAGCAAATTATTTCTTTATTCACAAGGCAATAAAAGGTCACTGGAAGGAAGAATATAATATTCACTCTCATAAAATAAAGTTAAACAGTATTTAGCATTTATATCTTTCCAGTGTAGTAAACAAAATATGGTTTATTTGACTCAATGAAGACCTATGATATCAAAAAGGATAAATCTAATGATTTGTTTGAACATAGGGAGATAAATCTTGCAGCGCATGCCCTCAATGATGACATGTTATCATTGTCCTAGTTCTCAGTAAAATTAGACAGAAAAGGCAAAGATGACTTTGCTTTATTGTTCCCAGGTACCTGTATTCTAGTCTATGCGACAGCAAAGGAAGCCAACTGAATAAGGACCATTCATTTTTGTATTTACTTGCTTTGCTTTTTATGCTACTTACTGAAATAATATGGTAGTCAATATTTACCAGAGAGAATAAAAAAGGAAAAGGTCAATTGTTCTCTTTAATTTGCTTTAATTTCAGTAAATGTCTGAGAAATGTAAAATTTTCTGACCTTTCTTTATGATATAATTATTTCACTCTTTTAGATAATTAGATCTATGCTTTGAATTTTGGGGATAAATACTTTTTGAAAACTGAGGTGAAAACATCATTAAAATGTACATTTAGGGCCCGGAGAGATAGCACCGCGGTGTTTGCCTTGCAAGCAGCCGATCCAGGACCAAAGGTGGTTGGTTCGAATCACGGTGTCCCATATGGTCCCCTGTGCCTGCCAGGAGCTATTTCTGAGCAGACAGCCAGGAGTAACCCCTGAGCACCGCCGGGTGTGGCCCAAAAACCAAAAAAAAAAAAATGTACATTTATTTTGACACTTCTATGTTTTATTTACAAAATTATTTTATACAAAATTATTTTTTATAAAATTGCTTTACAAAAGTTTGTTTTCAAATAGATTTCCACTTTTTGTGGCCCTATTTCAAATAATACAGCTAAAGTACAGTGAGTTACTATCTTGGAATAATTCAGATGTCAAAATTGTAAACTTTCTAGAATAAGGAAAGCCTCTTCAACAAGTGATGTTGGAACAACTGGTCAGTCACATGTAATAAAAGCCTCATCTAATGTAAAGACCTCTCTTTAACACTGTGCACAAAGGTCAAATAAAAAAGAGTGCAAGACCTTGATTCAGACCCAAAACCGTAGGTACATAGAAGAAAACGTGAACAAGACACTTCATAACATTGAGACCAAAAGCATCTTCAAAGAGGAAACACCACTGTCCAAGCAAGTGGAAAAAAAGATAAACAAATGGGACAACATTAAATTGAGAAACTGCTGCACTTCAAAAGACAGTGACTAGGATACAAAGAATACCCATGGAATGGGAAAAATTATTCACCCAAAACCCTTCTGATAAAGGGCTCTTTCTAAGATATACAAGGTACTGACAGAATCAATAAGGGAAAAAAATCTAGCCCCATCAAAAGATGGGTAGAAGAAATGAACAGAAATTTCAGTAATGCAGATGGCCAGAAGGCACATGAAAATATGCTTCACATCACTAATCATCAAGGATATGTAAATCAAAACAACAATGGGATGTCATCTCAAACCACAGAGATTAAAATATATCAAAAAGAACAATAATAACCAGTGCTGAATAAACCAAGACAGTCATGAGGGAGAAAATCATGGAATCGGGTACTTCTTGCCTCATGGTCTCCACGTCCGCCAAGCTAAATCTCTCTCTACCAGTTCAAATCCCAACCAGAAGGGGAAGGGTCAAATGAAAGACAAAACTAACTACACAGATGGACTTTTACAAGTCAAAGGGATTGATGAAAAGAAAGAGGAAGTTGGGGGGACATCTTTGTTTTAGGCAAAATCAGGTGTTCCAACAATTGGTGTTGGGAAAGTTGCACTGGTGAAGGGCGATGTACATTTTATTACTTAAACCCAACCATGAACATTTTTGTAACCATGGTGCTTAAGTAAAGAAATTACAACTAAAAATCACACACTTTCTTAGAAGCTTATATATTTTAAGAATTCATCACTAATAAAAAAAAGAATTCATCACTAATAACAGTAATAAAAACTTAAAAAGGGGGCCGGCGAGGTGGCGCTAGAGGTAAGGTGTCTGCCTTGCAAGCGCTAGCCAAGGAAGGATCACAGTTCAATCCCCCGGCGTCCCATATGGTCCCCCCAAGCCAGGGGCGGTCTCTGAGTGCTTTAACTCCTGAGCATCAAATGGGTGTGGCCCGAAAAAAAAAACTTAAAAAAGTAAAAATTGAAAGAAGAAAATATTTCAAACTATAGCAAAGCTGCTTTGAATTCTCTAAGCCTTTCTAAAAGGTTTCTATATATCTTCTGTATCAAAAAAAAATCTAGCTTCAAAATATGCTAATTTCATCTAAAGTGATTGATGGGGGGGAAAAAAAGTCCTTCTAGTATCATCAGTCCATTGCTTCAAGTTTTTGTCATTTCTTTTTCTGTGTTTTGTTTCACATTAGGAGTTTCATGTCTTCATGGAACTTTTATAAAGGCATCTATGCAGAAAACAGTAGAAAGGGATTTTTATTATTTTATTCTGCTAAATAAAACAGTGCATCTTGAGGAAGTTAACAGTTAACTGGTTAACAGTATTTTATTCTGCTAACTAAAACAGTGCATCTTGAGGAAGTTAACAGTTAACTGGTTAACAGTATTTATTTTGATTTTCTTGGGTATAGGAAGAAAAAATGATCAAGTGAATGGAAATGTCTTGGTCTCTAAAATTATATATAAATTCACTAATATGAAGCCTATAGAGTGCTCTTGGTCTTCATAAATGGTACCAATAATTTATTTCCACATAAATCAACTTGCTTTTACCCCACAGCTCAGCCATGCTGAGATCATTTTTTAGAAGAATGTAACAGTTCAAGATTGTTCATGCCTTCTGGTATCCTACATCTATATTTTCTTAACTGATTCTCTGAAGTTTAAATCAAAGACATACATCATGATATAACTCCAGTCTTAGTAGACTTACCACTTTAGTTACTGTTCTGTGTTCTTTCTTGCCCTCAGCAAAACCATATTGCATTGTACTGTATTGTGTTCTATTGGATTGCATTACATAGTCTTATAAACATTGTACTCTTACATTTCAAGGATTGTTTGCTTTTCAACTTTTAGTAGGAAAGTCTTGTGCTTAAAAAGTCATAGTCAACATCTTAATGATGATACCAACCAGTATCTCCATGTATTTTCCTATGTCACCCAAATATTAACAAGACCAAGATCAATAAAAATAGTTTTAACAAGAATCTTTTAAAATAAAGATAATAACATAATTTATGTCCAATAAACATTCATAAATATTATGACTTTTGAGTATTTTCAGAATAATTAGAAGCAATTCCTTAATTATCCTTGAGAAGCAAATTTTTTGAGAAATCTAGCATAAAGATTTCAGAAAGACAGCTGTGCTTTGAGGCTCTGTGCTTTTGCATGGCCTGTGTTGACAACTTATATCAGAATTTTAACTAGAATGTGTGACAACGTATATTTTTTATGTATGTGGGGGAAAACTGACTAATTGATCATTGGAGAGGATATACTCTATCTATAAATTGTTTGAAGAAAAGCAGATGCTCTGATTTTATACAACAAGAATTTTATTTCTAGTTTAGAATTCAGCATTGTATTTAAAATCAGGCTGTGGATGTTGTGAGGAAGGTTAAATGTTATTCCTAGCTCTGTCAATAAGTTCCTTGCTTAGCCAGCTCATTTTACTTTCTAGAGCATTCTTTAGATTGCTAATCTATAAAATGATCTTTTTATTTCTATATCAAGCTTTAGATCTTTAAAGATATAAAGCAGAAGATCTTTAAATTTCTATGGCCATATCTTTCTAATGAGATGTAAGCCAGTGGGAAAAAAATATAAGAAAAACTCTCGTCTAAACACTGTTCTCTGTAAGATGCATACTTTCTGATAAACTTCTTTGAGCTTGATTCCCTCCAGTTCCATATAAATTGAAGCAAGCCGATTTTTGATTTTTGATTTTTGATTTTATCTAAATTTTTATTTTATCTGAATATATCTTTTATTTTATCTGAATTCCATTGTCTATATAGATCACAATTTATCTGTTCATCTGTTGTTAGATACATGGCATATTTCTATATTTTGGCTACAACTATTATTGTCAGTGTTCAAATTAACATAGGTACATAAGTCTTGTCTGTCAAATTTATGTTTTTGTATTCTTGGGCTAGTTTCTCAAGCATGAGGTCTCAGAATCAATATCCATTTTAGAAACAGCATAGAATAATAGAATAATTTATGTATAACTCTAATGTATCTGCAACTAACTACCTAACAAATAAATATATATTTAAAACTTAGTACATTGAAAATGGGTTTAACTTGGCTAAATGGCCAATTTTCTTATAGGGCAGGCAAGTTCTGCAAATACTAGAGAATTTTTTTATAGGAAGAAAGCATCTGCAATTTTAGAAATGAATAAAATAATCTCATCTATGGAATCCCATGTGTGTAAAAATATTGAGAAATTAAATTTAAATAAAATGTAGGACATACTAAAATAGATAAAATGTGAAGTAAATGAAGACACAAATAATAAATGTTTTATGTTTATGTATTGAACTAGCAAGGGTGAGTTTGTTTCTATTGTTTTTTTTTTTTTCATTTAAATTTCTTAGAGATGTAGTGGCATTGTGCATTCTTTCATTTACCTGCTGGTCACTTGCATGCCTTTAGTTGATGTCTATTCAAAACTTAAAAAATTATTATAACACCATGATTTACCAAATTGTTCATATACAGTTTTTTCAAACATTTGTTGTTCCAATGACCATTCCACCCCCAGTGTAACCTTCCTTCCACCACTGTCTTCAGTTTCCCACCTACTACTCCTTCATGCCCCCTGGTAGGCACAAACAAATCAACTTCATATTGTTTGATAGAACACAAATGTATGGAATTATCAAAACTTGGATCAACAAGTGTCAATTTGTAATACTTGTTCTCTCAATGGTGTTATTAAAGTTATTGTTTAAAAATTTACTAGCCTGTGGTTGGTGTTAGATAATTTTTCTGTGTTCCTGTTTAGGCTCACTAAGTTTGGTGGTCTTCTCTGCAACTTGACCATAATATTTGCTGTTACTTTACTGGGCTGACATACTACGAAATTTTGAGGTACATGGCTGTTTGGTCCAGGATCTGAAACAATTTAGTGGCTTGGCAGTTTGATGAAATTCAGTTGTGGAGCTGGGCCATATGTCAGAGGTGGCTTCAAGCTGCTGTGCCATTAGGCAGAAAGGAAATATGCTGTCCCCATTCTAAGAATGTTCCAGAGTTGTCACCCCAGACAAGTCTATCATGGAGAATTCAGTAGCCACCAATCTTTGGAGATTAGTTGTAGAGCTGGGCTGGTTTTTTTTTGTTTTGTTTTGTTTTTTTGTTTTTTTTTGTTTTTTGTTTTTTGTTTTGTTTTTTTTTTAAATTTATTTAAACACCTTAATTACATACATGATTATGTTTGGGTTTCAGTCATGTAAAGAACACCACCCATCACCAGTGCAACATTCCCATCACCAATGTCCCAAGTCTCCCTCCTCCCCACCCGACCCCCGCCTGTACTCTAGACAGGCTCTCCATTTTCCTCATACATTCTCTTTATTAGGACAGTTCAAACTGTAGTTATTTCCCTAACTAAACTCATCACTATTTGTGGTGAGCTTCCTGAGGTGAGCTGGAACTTCCAGCTCTTTTCTCTTTTGTGTCTGAAAATTATTATTACAAGGGTGTCTTTCATTTTTCTTAAAACCCATAGATGAGTGAGACCATTCTGCGTTTTTCTCTCTCTCTCTCTGACTTATTTCACTCAGCATAATAGATTCTGTGTACATCCATGTATAGGAAAATTTCATGACTTCATCTCTCCTGACAGCTTCATAATATTCCATTGTGTATATGTACCACAGTTTCTTTAGCCATTCGTCTGTTGAAGGGCATCTTGGTTGTTTCCAGAGTCTTGCTATGGTAAATAGTGCTGCAATGAATATAGGTGTAAGGAAGGGGTTTTTGTATTGTATTTTTGTGTTCCTAGGGTATATTCCTAGGAGTGGTATAGCTGGATCGTATGGGAGCTCGATTTCCAATTTTTGGAGGAATCTCCATATCGCTTTCCATAAAGGTTGAACTAGACGGCATTCCCACCAGCAGTGGATAAGAGTTCCTTTCTCTCCACATCCCCGCCAACACTGTTTATTCTCATTCTTTGTGATGTGTGCCATTCTCTGGGGTGTGAGGTGGTATCTCATCGTTGTTTTGATTTGCATCTCCCTGATGATTAGTGATGTGGAACATTTTTTCATGTGTCTTTTGGCCATGTGTATTTCTTCTTTGTCAAAGTGTCTGTTCATTTCTTCTCCCCATTTTTGGATGGGGTTAGATGTTTTTTCTTGTAAAGTTCTGTCAGTGCCTTGTATATTTTGGAGATTAGCCCCTTATCTGATGGGTATTGGGTGAACAGTTTCTCCCACTCAGTGGGTGGCTCTTGTATCCTGGGCACTATTTCCTTTGAGGTGCAGAAGCTTCTCAGCTTAATATATTCCCATCTGTTAATCTCTGCTTTCACTTGCTTGGAGAGTGCAGTTTCCTCCTTGAAGATGCCTGTAATGTCCTGGAGTGTTTTGCCTATGTGCTGTTCTATATATCTTATGGTTTTGGGGCTGATATCGAGGTCTTTAATCCATTTGGATTTTACCTTCGTACATGATGTTAGCTGGGGGTCTAAGTTCAATTTTTTGCAAGTGGCTATCCAATTGTGCCAACACCACTTGTTGAAGAGGCTTTCCCTGCTCCATTTAGGATTTCCTGCTCCTTTATCAAAAATATAGGTGTTTGTATGTCTGGGGAACATTTTCTGAGTATTCAAGCCTATTCCACTGATCTGAGGACCTATCCTTATTCCAATACCATGCTGTTTTGATAACTATTGCTTTGTAGTACAGTTTAAAGTTGGGGAAAGTAATTCCTCCCATATTCTTTTTCCCAATGATTGCTTTAGCTATTCGAGGGTATTTATTGTTCCAAATGAATTTCAAAAGTGTCTGATCCACTCCTTTGAAGAATGTCATGGGTATCTTTAGAGGGATGGCATTAAATCTGTATAATGCCTTGGGGAGTATTGCCATTTTGATGATGTTAATCCTGCCAATCCATGAGCAGGGTATGTGTTTCCATTTCCGTGTGTCCTCTCTTATTTCTTGGAGCAGAGTTTTATAGTTTTCCTTGTATAGGTCCTTCACATATTTAGTCAAGTTGATGCCAAGATATTTGAGTTTGTGTGGCACTATTGTGAATGGGGTTGTTTTCTTAATGTCCATTTCATCCTTATTACTATTGGTGTATAGAAAGGCCATTGATTTTTGTGTGTTAATTTTGTAGACTGCCACCTTGCTATATGAGTCTATTTTTCTAGAAGCTTTTTGATAGAATCTTTAGGGTTTTCTAAGTAGAGTATCATGTCATCTGCAAACAGTGAGAGCTTGACTTCTTCCTTTCCTATCTGGATTCCCTTGATATCCTTTTCTTGCCTAATCGCTATATCAAGTACTTCCAGTGCTATGTTGAATAGGAGTGGTGAGAGAGGACAGCCTTGTCTTGTGCCAGAATTTAGAGGGAAGGCTTTTAGTTTTTCTCCATTGAGGATAATATTTGCCACTGGCTTGTGGTAGATGGCCTTCACTATATTGAGAAAGGTTCCCTCCATTCCGATCTTGCTGAGAGTTTTGATCAAGAATGGGTGTTGGACCTTATCAAATGCTTTCTCTGCATCTATTGATATGATCATGTGGTTTTTATTTTTCTTGTTATTGATGTTGTGTATTATGTTGATAGATTTATGGATGTTAAACCAGCCTTGCATTCCTGGGATGAAACCTACTTGATCGTAGTGGATGATCTTCTTAACGAGGCATTGAATCCTATTTGCCAGGATTTTGTTGAGGATCTTTGCATCTGCATTCATCAGCGATATTGGTCTGTAATTTTCTTTTTTTGTAGCATCTCTGTCTGGTTTAGGTATCAAGGTGATGTTGGCTTCATAAAAGCTATTTGGAAGTGTTTCTGTTTGTTCAATTTCATGAAAGAGTCTTGCCAAGATTGGCAGTAGTTCCTTTTGGAAAGTTTGATAGAATTCATTAGTAAATCCATCTGGGCCTGGGCTTTTGTTTTTCGGCAGACATTTGATTACTGTTTTAATTTCATCAATGGTGATGGGGGTGTTTAGATATGCTACATCCTCTTCCTTCAACTGTAGAAGATTATAAGAGTCCAAGAATTTATCATTTTCTTCCAGGTTCTCATTTTTAGTGGCGTAGAGTTTTTCAAAGTAGTTTCTGATTACCCTTTGAATCTCTGTCATATCAGTAGTGATCTCTCCTTTTTCATTCCTGATACGAGTTATCAAGTTTCTCTCTCTCTCTTTCTTTGTTAGGTTTGCCAGTGGTCTATCAATCTTGTTTATTTTTTTAAAGAACCAACTTCTGCTTTCATTGATCTTTCGATTGCTTTTTGGGTTTCCACTTCGTTGATTTCTGCTCTCAGCTTTGTTATTTCCTTCTGTCTTCCTATTCTTGGGTCCTTTTGTTGAGCATTTTCTAGTTCTATTAGCTGTGTCATTAAGCTACTCAGGTAAGCTCCTTCTTCCTTCCTGATGTGTGCTTGCAAAGCTATAAATTTTCCTCTCAGTACTGCTTTTGCTGTGTCCCATAAGTTCTGATAGTTTGTGTCTTTATTGTCATTTGTTTCCAGGAACCTTTTGATTTCCTCCTTGATTTCATCTCGGACCACTGGTTATTGAGCATGAGGCTGTTTAACTTCCAGGTGTTAAAGTGTTTCTTCTGAGTCCCTTTGGAGTTCACAAATAATTTCAGAGCCTTGTGGTCAGCGAAGGTAGTCTGCAAAATTTCTATCCTCTTGATCTTATGGAGGTATGTTTTATGTGCCAGCATGTAGTCTATCCTGGAGAATGTCCCATGTACATTGGAGAAGAATGTGTATCCAGGTTTCTGGGGATGGAGTGTCCTATATATATCCACTAGGCCTCTTTCTTCCATTTCTCTCCTCAGGTCTAGTATATTCTTGTTGGGTTTCAGTCTGGTTGACCTATCCAGTGTTGACAAAGCCGTGTTAAGGTCCCCCACAATTATTGTGTTGTTGTTGATATTATTTTTCAGATTTGTCAACAGTTGTATTAAATATTTTGCTGGCCCCTCATTCGGTGCATATATGTTTAGGAGAGTGAATTCTTCCTGCTCTACGTACCCCTTGATTAATATAAAATGTCCATCTTTGTCCCTTACAACCTTCCTGAGTATAAAGTTTGCATTATCTGATATTAGTATGGCCACTCCAGCTTTTTTATGGGTGTTGTTTGCTTAGATAATTTTTCTCCAGCCTTTTATTTTGAGTCTATGTTTGTTCTGACTATTCAGATGCGTTTCTTGTAGGCAGCAGAAGGTTTGATTGAGTTTTTTGATCCATTTAGCCACTCTGTGTCTCTTAACTGGTGCATTTAGTCCATTGACGTTGAGAGAAAGAATTGTCCTGGGATTTAACGCCATCTTTATTTCGAAATTTGATGTGTCTTTTGGGTAGTCTTGTCTTAGATTAGGTCTTTCAGTTTTTCTCTTAAGACTGGTTTTGTGTCTGTGAAGTTTCTGAGCTGTTTTTTTGTTTGTGAAACCATGTATTCTTCTGTCAAACCGGAAAGTGAGTTTTGCTGGGTATAGTATTCTGGGTGAAGCATTCATTTCATTCAGTCTTGTCACAATATCCCACCACTGCTTTTTGGCATTGAGTGTTTCTGGTGACAGGTCTGCTGTAAATCTCAGGGAAGCTTGCTTGAACGTGATTTCTCCTTTTGATCTTGCTGTTTTCAGAATTCTGTCTCTATCTGTGGGATTTTTCATTGTGACTAGATGTGTCTTGGGGTGGTTTTTCTGGGGTCTCTTTTGGTTGGTACTCTTCGGGCATGCAGGATTTGATCACATATATTCTTTAGCTCTGGCAGTTTCTCTTTAATGATGTTCTTGACCGTTGATTCTTCCTGGAAATTTTCTTCCTGGGTCTCTGGGACTCCAATGATTCTTAAGTTGTTTCTGTTGATCTTATCATAAACTTCTATTTTCATCTGTTCCCATTCTTTGACTAATTTTTTCATTGTCTGCTCATTTGCTTTAAGTTTTTTGTCTAATCTCTCCTGCTGTATGGAATTGTTATGTATCTCATCTTCCGCAGCACCAAGTCTATTCTCAGCTTCTGATACCCTGTCCCAGAGCTTATCCATTTTGTCATTCACTTCGTTTACTGACTTTTTCAGTCCTGTTAGTTGACATGTTATTTCAGTTTGGAGTTTTGTGATTTCTGTCTTCATATTTTCTTGGTTCTTATTAGTGTTCTGTTCAACTCAATCCATGGTTTCTTGGAGGTCTTTGAGCATCTTCCATATTGCTAGTCTAAACTCCTTATCTGAGAGGTTGATTAGTTGGTTGGTCTTTATCTGGTCCTCAGAATTGTCATCTTCATTCTCTATGTCTGATGCTGGCCTGCGTTGTTTCCCCATTGTCACACTTGTATTGTGGGGTTTTCTACGTGTTGTGGTGGTATTCATTGTCTATATGATGCAGGCAGCACACTCCTCTGGCTCCTCCCTTTCTGGATGGGCTGACTTGCCTCTAAGGGAGGGGAGTCCTCCATGGATGAAGCCTCACACTGGGTCAAATCTTAGGCCCGAGCATGCAACAGAGAAGGCAGTCCGAAGAGAAATGTTTGCTTCTGTGATATAGCACCGTTATTAGTGTAATTTTTCCTTCTTGTTGCAATGGTGTTCTTTCCTTAGAAAGAGTGCATGGCCGCGTAGCGAAGCGGAGCAGCCGTGCTCTGCTGGAGCCTCTTTTTGCCCCACTCGCAAGAGTTTCACGCAAGAGGACAGTAGACAGACATATACAGGTCACACTCACAGTTTTTCACAGTTGGGCCCCACTGGGCCGGTGTACTTTCGTGGATTTTCCCCGCCTGGTGTCACACACAGGGAGCCAGCTTTTGCAAAGTCTTGCCGGTTTTAGCTGGGCTGTTTTTTCAGTCAGCGTCTATTCAGAACTTTGACCACTTTAATTAAGTTCATTTATTTATCATTATATTTAACTTGTGTTTCTAATTTATGAGGATAGATATTTATTGTATTTTAATACACAAATGAGGAGGATGCAAATAAATTCTGACTCTGATGCAATTTTGGTAGAAATATAAGTTGAAGGAGCCCACCATGGCTTTCAGTGAAGCTTCCTTAAAAGAAAAAATGAAACAAGTATATGATCCAACATCTCACCCCTGATTGTTAAAACAAGTAAATATAAAGTAAGGACCCACCTCAAAGGCCTACCCACATTTTCATATTTGCAGCTTTATTAATTAGTCAATGCATGGAAGTAGCCTACTGTCTGATGTAACTATACATACAGAGCATACACCTTGCTTTCTCTTTTCCAAACACCTTCCTCTTCCTTTCACTCACCCCCTTTTGAAATATAAAGATCCACCTGGTCTTGATTAGTGACCCACCTAGGCTTAATTAGCATTAAGTACTTTTGTCTGCTACTATGTGACTTCCACCCAGGTGGATTGAGTTTGGTCAATAAAAGAGATCCTATGGGGAGTACAGGCAGCATTCTCAGTCCATGAGGCTAGAACGTCCATGAGATTTTCTTCTTAAGTCTATCTTATTTTTCTTAATCCTTGTAGTGCCCCTGCTTCAGACTTATTCACCCAGGATTCAACAGCAAGTGGAGCCTTTATAGTCCATTAATAAATCAAGTATAGAATGCCCAGGTCATGCCATATTGTTTACCTTTCTTAAGGAAGGCTTTGCCAACAAGAGCAAGTCTAGAAGGAATGCACTAGGAGAAATAAACCAGCCACATCAACTTTGACTTGACCCTTATGGATTGTTCCAGTCAGGGAAGGTTCCCCAAAAAACTAGAGAGGTAATTGACTAGGTTTATAGGAGGAAAAAATGATTTGTTGCTATTGAACATGAATAAAGTTTTAGGTAAGCAGCTTCAGTGTAAAGTTCTGAAGATTCTCTTTATAGCATGGGTCTAGAGAATACATCAAGTCCACACAATTCCTACAGCATCTTTTAAAAGAGGGTTGATGGGAATGTTGCACTGGTGATGGGTGGTGTTCTTTACATGACTGAAACCCAAACACAATCATGTATGTAATCAAGGTGTTTAAATAAAAAAAAAGAGGGTTGTTTCACAAATTAAGTTTCCTGATCACAATTCAAAAAAAAAATGAAGGGGGGAAGAAGACATATACCTATTATTGTTCTAGTCTAGTTACTCCTTCATGAATATAAGAAACTTGCCCATGAATCATAATTTCTAGTAACTCACCCATCCACCCAAACATCAGCCAGAAAATTCTGCTAGAAGACCCAGCCAACTTTTATTTTAACACAAATTTTTATCTCCAGGCTTGCCCCACACACTCAACAGACTGTGACTGCAAGGACCGGGTAGAAGGTGGCAGTACCTTGATGCCAACCATCAAACAATTTAGTACCCACTGAGAGAAAGGCAGTCCAAATATGTAGCTGTCTGTGAATTGTGGGGCTTAACCAAGGAGGCCACTCAGGAAATTGATTTGATTGTGAGTGTCCATTTGCGGCTTCTGATGCATCTCTGCAGAAAGATGTCAAGGTCACAAAAATGGAGTATCTTAAGCTTCTCTCAGGCCACCATGATTATCACAGGAGTGTGCAACATTTTTGTGCCTGATTAAATTTCCAAAACCCCTTCTTTCATGCCTAAGAAAACAGTTTGAAATCAGATAAATTGATAAAAGGTGCCTATTAATCCTGATCACGAGTTCATATACATTCAATCCCTTGCAGATGACTTTCTATGTGTCTTTGGGTTCATATATCAAAGGTTTTCTTTCTATAGGAGGTTCATTCTAGCAAACGAAATACTCTATGACTAATAACCTAAAGCAGCTTTCCTGGATATGAGCTCTCCATAGCAGAGTCCAGACAGGTTGAGTCATTCCCAGGGTAGTGTTCATAAAGTGAAATTCTTTATCCGAGAGACTAATCTCATGTGATATTAGACCATCCTTTGTCAGGGCAGAGGCAAAGATTTCTCTGTCTTGCCCTGCATTGTCTCCTACTAAATCACTTGACTTCTTGACCTTCCCTATGACTTATGACTATAGGAGACAGAGAATGGAATCTCCTATATGACTATAGGAGGCAGAGAATGGAATCTACCAGTATGCTCCAAGTCATGCCAAACATTCTATCTACCATTTGTAGTCACATTGTGATGTCATTCTGTAGAGAATCTAAGTTATCCTATGACTACAGAAATTATGAAAGATAGGTAAAGAATGTATCTTGGGCCAGCTAAGAAAACTCCCTGTCTTCATTCAGAGCATTGTTATCTATCTGCTTGGTGTACATTTTACTTACTAATCTGCTCAGGAGAAGAGATGACTTAGACATGATTGCAAAAAACAATGAAGAAATAGGAATGTAGGACTCTATGGTTGAACACCACAACACATGGCCTTGTTTATTTAAGCAACATACTTGCTTTTAGTGTAGAGTACAAAAAGAGTAGTCACTGTTAGAGAATATAATAGAAAAGATACATTCAATACAGATATACATTCAGCAGCATAACTGAAGATAATCTCTGAAAGACTTAACAAGTCTCATTTGTGTTTTAAATATTTTAGCACTGTATTTTAAAACACTTTGTAGGCATGGGACCATGTTTAATATTCATGTTACTTATTATATATTTGAAAGAATGCATATATTATGTGTCCTAAATGATTATGTCAATTATTCTTTATAAGTGGAGAAGAAGGAGGACCTACAACTTAAAATACACTGAAGGAACTTTATTAGAACTACCCTAAGTTTTGGGGGGATCAACAGCAAAGTAAAAGGGATAACTTCTTGTGATTTTAAGTTTACCTTTAAGTCTTAATACTTTCTATTCAGTATACCTGTGTTGGGCACATATGGGCAAAATCCATCCTCATCTCATCATGACAAAGGCAAAGATATCCTTTTTTTGTTTGTTTGTTTGTTTGTTTTTGTTTTTGCTTTTGTTTTGCTTTGTTTTTGAGTCACACCCAGTGATGATCAGGGTTTCTCCTGGCTATGTGCTCAGAAATCACTCCTGGCTTGAGGGGCCATATGGGATGCTATGATCAAACCCAGGTCCGTCCTGGGTCAGCCTCTTGCAAGGCAAATGCCCTACCACTGTGCTATTGCCCCAGGCATAGATATCCTTAACAATAGAAAATAGGACAAGGAAAGGAGAGAACACAGGGAACACAGGGAAGGAAGCCATATTGGTGCAAGGGAGTCAGGGAAATTGAAGGGGGAGTGGCAATCGCTCTGTGGCTTGAAGACTGGCAAAAATTTAACTGAGTGACCTAGGAATATATCCTAGGAACACAAAAACCCAATATAGAAACACCTGCATTCCTGTGTTCATCACAGCACTATTCATAATAGTCAGAATCTGGAAACAACCCAAATGCCCAAGAATAGATGAGTGAATAAAGAAACTGTGGTACATCTACACAACGAATAGCTATTAGAAAACAATGAAGTCATAAAATTTGCTTATACAAGGATGTACATAGAGAGTATTATGCTGAGTGAAATGAATCAAAAGAAGAGAGATAGATATGGGATGATCACACTCATTTGTGGTATTTTGTTTTTTAAAAAAAGATAGTATGGTAACAATATCCAAAAATAATAGAGACAAAGCCCAAAAGGACGAGTCCATGGTAGAAAGCTTGCCACAATAGTGGTGAGTGAATTAGGGTAGAGAAGGGACCACTATGCCAATGATTGCTGAAAATGATCACTCTAGACAAGTACTGGGTGCTGAAAATAGATAAAGAGATAGGCATGATACCATTCAGCAGTAATATTGCACATCACAGTGTCTAAAGGAGCTCTTTACAGTTGAGGCAAGCCTATTAATGGCTTAATAAATTCAGAAGCAGTTTATAAAATCGAAACCATGGTTCTTATGATCAGGTTTAATTGGCCAACAGGGTGTCCTGGTGGAGTTCCTTCTTTCTTATAGGATCCAAGGGATGCTTTTCTCCAAGCAGAATAAGACAGTCAGTCAGGAGCTCAGCTGGAGGCCTAGACAGTTTGGTCTGACTGTCAGGGATTAAATGTTCTTCTTTGTACTGTCTGTTCTACCAAACTCTTGAAAAGTGTTTTAATGGGAATACTCCAGAACTTTCTTGAAGAAGATGCCTTCCAATGGTCTTATACTGGTTTAAGTAGAGGTAGCAAGTTGTGGGGAGAAGGCGAAGAGAAACAAAGCGAGAGAGAAATGAAGAGAGAGAAGAAAAGGGGAAAGAAAGAGAGACGCACAGAGAGAAAGATGAAGAGAGAAGATAAACATCTGCCTTAGAAGCAGACATGGAGAAGAATGGGAGAAAAACTGGAGACATTGATGGCAAGAAATGTGCACTGGTGATGTGTGTTGTATAGTGTATGGCTAAAACTCAATCCTGAACAACTTTGTATGTGTGAAAAATAAAATTTATTATGAGCAACCTTGTAACCATGGTTTTTAAATAAAATAATTAAGATAAAGTTTCACTGGGTGAGCAAAAAAGTCTCTCCAGCCACTCGGGCAGAGAACACCACACACAAAAAGTTCTGGGCCAGCTCATCTGCTTACTGGAGAAGAGATTAGTCAATTAGTTGAACAAAACCAGTGAGGGGATAAAGTGAAGAAAATCCATTATCACGCCCTGTAGAAATTCCTCCGATATGGATTAAAGACCCTGACCTTTAATAACACAAGTGGTGAGGAGTCATTGAAAATTACTTAGCTGGGAAATTACCTGGTGAGATCTATACCTTGTGAACAATCCTTCTCAACCCTGTGCCCCAAAACGGAAGAAAAAGGGCTGAAAAAAGAGAAAGACTAGGTGACATAGCATTGGACATAGAAAGATTAAGCAAGACTCAAGCCAATAAGTAAAGGTGTTCTGAGAGTCCCAGAGACAGAATTAAGTGCTGCAATTATGTCTGTCTATTGTACAGAGCATTCAAAAAATTCAGAACAACTGCTAAGTGAGGGCCATGGCATTCTGTGCTTAAGATACAGTTATCAGGTAGAAAGAAATAACAATAAAATGTATGTGTACATAGTCTCTCTCTCTCTAGCAACTTAGAGTCTGCGATAGCATAGCGAGATCAACATGAAATAGTCACTCAAAGAAGAATAGAGAGTATGAATGGGGAAATGTTCCAGAAGGGATGCTGCATAGAAAAATGAGACATAATAAGATTGCATATAATATAAAAATATATAATATATATGAAATATATGTAATAATCAAAGAACAACAAATATTCAGCTGAACTGTTAAGCAACAGGTAGAAAGAAAGAAGACAGGAGACAACACTCATCTCTCCTTTGATGCACATTAAGGGTCTACATTAAATGTTGAGCTAAAGAAGTAAAAAGTCATGCCATAGTCATTTCATATTTTAGGCCAGAGGACATGAGTGAGTTGAAATTTTATTTTTGGTTTGTTTTTGGAACATACCCTGCAGTTCCAGGGGTGGAATTACTCCTCACCCTACAATCAGGAACTCCTGGCAGGTCACAAGGGACAAGATAGGATGCCAGGAATTTAATTTGAGTTTGCCTTGTACAAGTTTAAGAGCCCTACCCATTGTTCTATCACTCCAACCCATTGACTTTTTTTTTTTTCAGTAAAGAGGGAAGAGACATAGAATAAAGGAAAGGCAGTTGAGGAAAGCTTGAACAATTAAGAATTTACACTGGAGATAAAATATACACACACATACACACACACACACACACACACACACACACACACACACACACACATATATATATATGTCCAGAAACCACTGGAGCCAAAGGCAGGTCACAAAGAGTTTGAGAAGAAAATGAATTGGTGTCACATCATTTTTTAAGAATTTAGATTCCAAAAGAGGAAGGTTACCTTAAGTCAAGTATGTAGGAGTAGTAGGGCTTACTACCAGATTTTCTTTTGTTCTTGAAGATTAGGAATGGAAGATGCTATGGAAGATGTTGTGTACAGAAGAGATAAAGGTGCACTAAAAAGCACAAGCAAGGACTTATTTCCATATGTAATATGGACCAGTGACATCCCCCCCCCCACACCCTCACCTCTGAAAGCTTAGCTTCTATTCCAGAGGCACCCTTTCATGATAACCTATGCTCATTTAGGTAAAATTGAATATAAGAAAAGTTATTCAGGAAGTCATTAAGGAAAATGTACTGCATAAGAAGTTTGCTTAACAAGAGCTCCTCTCTTGACAAGAGCAAGGATTTGGGGGAGTTAGACATAAATTCTGCAGAGGTACTACTGAGCTCTTTACATGAGGCATGGAGGCAAGCCTATTAACAGCTTAATAAATCCAAAAGCAGTTTTTAAAGTTGAGACCATGGTTTCTGTGCTCAGGTTTAATTGGCCAACAGGGTGTCCTGGTGGGGTTCCTTCTTTCTTACAGGATCCAAGGGATGCTTTACTCCAAGAGGAATAAGACAGTCAGTCAGGAACTCAGCTGGAGATCTAGACAGTTTGGTCTGACTGTCAGGGATTAAATGTCCTTTTTTTGTACTGACTGTCCTAACAAACTCTTAATGGGAATACTCCAGAACTTTCAGAAGAAGATGCCTTCCCACAGTCTTATACTGGTTTAAGTAGAGGTACTAAAAGCTCAGGTCAGTTGGAGTATTAGGAATAGTTTGGAAGTAATAATTTATCAGGGATTTAATGGTGAATCTGGGATGCCACCAAACCTGGGTTATACAGAAAATAGAAATAAAAGAGGTGAAAACAATTTTCTCTCTGTACAAAAGAAATAAATAATTTTCTATTCTCGGGTATAAAAAAATAAAAAATAAATAAAAGAGGTGAAAACAGAATTTTCCTAAGACACAGGCTTCCAGATGACAAGCAGACATTTGTTGGTGTTTGATTATTTGTTTATAAAAGGGATTCTTCTTATAGGATAAAATAAAGCAGGAAATAAATATATAGGAATTTACCTATACACTATATTTTATTGAGTCTAAAGTATTCTTTATTGAAATACCAAACTGAATTCTGACCAACTAAATATGAAAAAATATGTCTTAAAAACAACAAAATATGGTATCTTGAAATAATGAATTTGAAGGTTGATAAAATTCACTATCAAACTGTTATGTTCTCTGTAAAAAGGCAAATGATTTCACTGTGAGCTGAGAATGAGAGATGACCATGGGATACAATGGGGTTGAGAAACATCATTCTTCATTCAAAGAAGTCATTGATGATGATGATGATAAGAAAGAAGGGGAACCAATTTCTATTCAAATTTTTCTTTCTCGTGTATGTGTGTGTGTGTATGTGTATGTGTGTGTGGTTTTGTAATGAAGGTATAGTTTACAATAGTATTGAAGTTATTGATTTTTAGTAGTGGAACTAAGGCAGGCAGGGAGATAGAGAAGCACCACCCCCCATGGCAATGAATTTTTGAAAACAATAAAACCAGCTAGTCTAAAAAAAAAAAGACAAGTGACAAAAGTCTGATAAGATATTTAACTGGAGTCAGAACCAGAGAAGACTGGACACCCCCCACCCACCCACTCCCACTCTCTCAGGGAAAAGAAAGGCCAGGGAAGGAATGTCAAGAAATAAGATTATTGAGAATCCCCTAGCAACAAGGTTTACCTAAGTGGAAAACCCCACATGTTACAGGTTGTGAGAAACCTTATATAAGGCGACTTAGAACAAAGGAGGTGTACATATGTGCTACTAAGGTTCATGTACATGGTATCAATGTATACATAATAACACCCTCATCTTTTTTTGAAATGTGGACTTTCTTTCTTGCTTTATTTCTAATTTATTTTTATTATTTTATTTATTTTATTGTTCTTTCTTTTTTTTCTATAAATAATTTAATTGAATCACTGTGAGATAAACTGTTACAAAGTTATTGATAATTTAGTCTCAATCATACAATGTCCAACAACCAAACCAGTGCACATTTCCTACAACCAATGTCCCCAGTTTTCTTCTCACCCTCCCCTATGCCCTCCCCACTGCTTGCCTCTGTTTTGATTTGCATCTCCCTGATGATTAATAATGGAAAGCATTTTTTCATGTGCCTTTTAGCCATCTGTATTTCTCCTTTGAGGAAATTTCTGTTCATCTTTTCTTCCCATTTTTGGATGGGGTTAGGATTTTTTCTTGTTAAACAGCTCTACTAGTGCCTTTTTTTGTTTGTTTATTTTTATTAATATAATTTTTATTTGAATTATAGTGGGTTACATATGGTTCACAGTAATATTTTAGGTACATATTAACATTGAATCAGGGGAATTCCAATCACCGAATTGTCCTCCCTCCACCTCCGTTCCAGTCTTGCCTCCCATATCCTCCACCCTCACCCCCGGGACTGCTAGAATGAGTGGTCCCCTCTGTGCCTAGCTTACTACTTAGTGATCTTACAACTGTTTGGTCTTGGTACTTCCCTTATATCCTCCTCTAATTGGGAGGCGGGACTAGATAGTTCAAGTTATGTAGTTTTGTTTGAAGAAGATAAAAGTAATAAAATGGGGTAAAAATCAAATACGCCGAAAATGGGCGGAGTCCTTCTAAAGGCTATCACCCTCAGTTTGAGAGACAAAGGGGAAAAAGAAGGCAAAACACCACAACAAAATAAAAAGAAGTGTCAAATAAAATATCCAGTGAGCACTACAGCAATCAAGATAGGCACGACATAATAGCCATGTTCTTGAAATAAAAAACATGACAGCACAAAATGAAAGAAGAGAAGAAAGAAAATCAATAAATAAATAAAAATGGGAAAAACAAGTTCAATATCCACAGCAAATCAAAGAAATCAACAAAACTAGATAGATTTAAAAAAAAGATTATTTTGTGCTTTTTGTCTTTTTTTTTTTTCCTCCTGCATAGGCACAGTAAGCATTGGGGTCTTTCGAACAGAAATTCTCTTAGCCTGAGAGATACAGGATTTCTCCATCCTTGAAGTATATTGTCATGGGATTAACTATAGACTCCTTTCAAGTTAATTTACTCTCCCTTTGATGCTTTTGTGGTGTGTGGAAGACTTCTGCTCCGTCCTGGGTGATAAAATCAGATCTCTGTATCTAGAGATTTCAGTCTCTGCACAGGTCAAGAAGTGGAACTTATGATGAAGTCTTTCTTTGTGGTTCTAGGAGTTCTGTTCCCTCAGTGTCATTTTAATATGTCTTCTGTGGTTGGTGGTCTTGGTCCTTGCGCTGATCCTATGATGGAACCTGGGATAGCATCTTTCATCGTGTTTCCAGAAGGCCCATTCAGCTGCAATTGTCTCAGTCAGACCTCTGGAATTAGAGACCATCAGATAGGTATTGAGTGAATAGTTTCTCCATTCTGTGGACAGTCTTTCTATTTTTGAACTTTCATATGTGACTATTTTAATGGTAGGTTGTGTTCTACACCTTTTGAGAAATATGTGCCCTTTCTTGAACACTTACTCTCTTACTTTCCTATCTGTTTCTTCTCCTTCCTCTAAATTTTCAAATAAAACTTTTTTTACTTCAGTACTGTCCTCCTCCTGAACGTCTTTTCTTTTTTTCTTTTAATAATTTTTTTAAATATTTTTTATTGTGATCAAGTGAATTACAAGTCTTTCACAGTAATATTTAAGGTACATAATGACAAAGAATTAGGGCCATTCCCACCACCAGTGTTGTCCTCCCTCCACCGATGTTCCCAGTAATGCATCCCATATCTCCCACCTTTGCCCCTTGGACTGCTAGTGTAAGAGGTTTCCTTTGTGTATAGCTTGTTGTAAATTGGGTATCGATTCTGGTGTCATTGACTTTGGTTTTGGTGCCTAAGTCTGATCATTTTTTATCTCCACTCAATGTTCATATGACTGGTTGTTCCTGTTCTGCGAGGTAAAGTGATGAACCTGAAAGGCCCAGATAAGGTCTAGGATTGACTTTGCTTTCTTGCCAGGAATAAGACCTACAGTCCTACATCAACCCAAATACTTCCCCAGGTAGCAGAGATGGAGAGAGAGAAGTAGAAGTTTCCCTTCTTGAGGCTTCAGCTTTTCTCCCACCTCCCACTTCATAGAAGTCCTCCCTTCCCACAAACTTGGGGACCTCCACTAGCATCAGAACTGCCACACCAATCCATCTACCAGTGTTTCAAGAAAGATACCTCCACCTCTATCCTAAGGTTCTGCTCTTTCCCTTAGTCTCCTCAGTTCTCAGTTCTATTGATCATATCTCAAGATTTATGTCCACTAGGGATTGACTGACCCCTTTCTTTGTTTCTTTATACTCTGCAAATGAGCCATTTCCTGGTATATGCCTTTGTCTTTTCTGACTCACTTCATTTAATGAGACCGCCTCCAGTTTCATCCAAGTCAGCAATCTGGACCAGAGAGATAGTACCGTGGATTAGGTGATGGTCTTATATCAACACAGGTTTAATTCTCAGCACCATATATCATCTTCTGAGCCACACCAGTTAGTGACCCCTGGACTTAGAGCCAATAGTAAGTCCTGAACACAGTCAGATATGGCCAAAAGCAACAGATCTAATATTAACTTGCAGCGGCTTATAGGAGTTCAACTTTTCTCAGAGGAAGTAATATTCCAAAATGCATGTTCACCTTAATTTCTTAATCTACTTATCTGTTTTAAGGCTTTTTCAGGCTTGATTCATTAAATCATGCTAATATGAACTCTTAGACTACAATTATCCATGAATTGCTCCTGTTGCTGAACCTGTTGTTGAAGTGCTCCAAGCCCATTCGTTCCAGTATTACATTTTTTAGGAATATATATATAGAAAAACCTAGAAAAATGAAGACAATGACTTGTTCTAGAATTCATTTATTTGTATTTACAGATAATAAAGATAGATGACTCCCCCCTCCCTGAAGACATTCCAAGGTAATGCAGATGGAGTTGCCTGTCTCCTCTCCCCAGAGAGAACTGCTTGCATTGCATCTAAGAGAATGTCTCTATCCGGAGTAGAGGAAAGACAAATTTTACAACCATTTTTATATCTATTTAGCATAGCCTGACCCTAAGATTTCCTCACTATAATGCATTCCTGTTGCTTCTACAAGCAACCCCTGTTCTCACCACATCATCTTGTGGAAACTGGGGCTGCAAAATTACTCTGTAGTTGTTGCTCATCTTATACTTTGGTCCCTCACTTTGTTCCCTGTGATTTTCAGTATCTAAGAAATTATTAGCTCCCCAAAACAGAAATTTCTTTCACAGTAAGTCTTTTCATAAGCTTTAGGGTGTAAATGTGAACATTCTTATATGTGTATGTCACTTGGATCATTTATGTAAGGATTTATTTGAGAATATACTCAGAAGCAGAATTGCTTGATTATAATTTTACTAGACAATGTCCAGTTGTTAGGATTTTTTTTCCCAAGGAATTAAGCTAATGTAGATTCTATTTATGGTGTTATTTTTTGTTCTGTATCATCAATGCCTAGTATTCGAGTATTCAATTGTTATCAATTGGTGTAAAAAGAGTATGCTTTTATTTTTATGGTGTCTTTTTATATTCACTGATCAAATGAATATATATATTGGTTTGGGGGCCACACTCGGCGGTGCTCAGGGTTTACTCCTGGCTCTGTGCTCAGAAATCGCTCCTGGCAGGCACGGGGATCATATGAGGTGCCGGGATTCAAGCCATTGTCTGTCCTGGATCAGTTGTGTGGCCCCTATTTAAAATTCTTTTAATCAAAGCATTGTGATTTACAAAGTTATGCATAGCTGAGTTTTAGACTTACAATGTTCCATCACTAATCTCACCACCAGTAATTCCCTCTACCAATGTTCCCAGAGTCCATTCCAAATACCTCCCCCCCTCCAGCTTGCCTTCATCACAGGCTCCTTTGAAAGTTGGGATGTGGAGAGAAAGGAACTCTTATCCACTGCTGGTGGGAATGCTGTCTAGTTCAACCTTTATGGAAAGCGATATGGAGTTTCCTCCAAAAACTGGAAATTGAGAAGGAGGAAGTTAGGGGAACACCTTTGTTTAGTCTCATCTTACAGTAATTGTTTTTGAATGTTTAATATTTCTATTTATTGGAATTTTTAACATTAAGATCTGTGAATGGAAATAACCTGTGATTTTGTTTCTTTTCATTGACATTTCATATTTGGACATCATAGTTATCATAGTTTCATTCAATTCCTTCATCAAATTTTTTTATGGCTGGCTGTGAGGAGGCATTGTTTTGATGCTTTGGAAAAGTTAGCAAATAAATCAATTAAGACTTTTGCTCTTGTTGAGTTTATCATTTAGCCTGGCAAAAAAGACAATACACAAAGACATTAAGAAAAAGTGTGTGATGTGGAAGAAGAAGATGGAGGCTATGAAAAGAATATTCCAAGAAATAAAAAAAGATTAGGGATACAAGTTTGGGGATGAATTGTGTTTCCAGATAGGGTGGTTGAGATTTGTCACCAATAAGGTGATTTCAAGGGACAAACATGAACCTGAGGTTTACATGGTTATCTGTTGCATGTAGAAAGAGTATTTACTGCAAAGATGGCAGTGACCATCAAGTGTTGCAGAGATACTGAGGACAATAGTGTTTGAAAGAGTGAGGGAGGAGAGGAGCCAGGAAACTTGAAATCAGAAAGCAATTAATCCCCTGTGCCTGACAACAGAAGAAAACTTGCCACAAAGAGCCAGGGAGTGAAGTTAGGGTAGGGAGGGGACCCCTATGACAATGAGAGTTGGAAATGATCACTCTGAACAAGAACTGGGTCTGAAAAGAGGGAAAGTGATAAATATGATATACCTACAGCGATAATATTGCAAACCACAGTGTCTAAAGGATGGGGGCAAAGAAAGAAAGAGAAACAGAAAGAGAGGGAGAAAGAGCAAAGGAAAAATGTTGGCCCCAGAGGCAGGCAGCTGGGAGCAATGGGAGGAAAACTGGGAACATTAGTGGTGGAAAATGTGCACTGTTGAACGGTACAGATTGTATTGTTGGGACCTGTATCCTGAACAAGGAGGGACGCCATTTTGTAAAATCCACATAGCAGGCTTCTCCTTAGGTTCTGAGCAGGGAGAAACACCATTTTGTAGGGACCACATGGTGTGAACCAGATGCTGGAGCTTCACAAACCTATTTTCATAGACCCTGCCCCAATCTACCTGGCCATACCAGGTATCCTATCAGGGAAGGACAAGGGAGCTGTTAGGAAGGTATCCCTAGACAAGAGCCAATTATTTTAAGAACCATCGGAAAGCTGGAACCTCCCTATATTCCTTCCTATATAATCTTCATCATGACCTTGAGAGGGGCTTATCTCCTTCGGGGAGTGGCTCCTGTCTGGCCAGGCTGGGGAATATTGTTGGCAGACAGATTAAAGTGTTAAACTTTATTCCAGTTGTGTAGTTTGTCCTTTTACTCTGGAACCCTACAGTATAACTGAAAGTCCATTATGAACAACTTTATAACTGTGGGGGTTGAGGAATCCAACTTAAAAAGGACCTTGTTACCATGGTGTTTACAGGGGTGCTTACCTTACATATAACCAACCTGGGTTCAATCCTTGGCATCCCATATAGTGCACTAAGAGAGATTCCTGAGCACAGAGCCAGGAGTAATCCCTGAGCACTGCTGGGTGTGGTCCAAAAACAAAAACAAAACAAAATAAATCAATTTGAACTAGAGCCAAGATAGAAAATAACCTGGGGAGATTTCTCTGAATGTATGAAGAGCTACATGTCCTGGTCAGAGCTGTGTTGTGTGGATTGTATGATATTAAAAAAAAAAAAAAAAAACCTACCAACAACAGTGACTATCGGGTTCAGGGAACCATTTACTGAAAAGGTAAAGATGAATAGTTTAAAATCTTACAAGGTGGGGCCGGCGAGGTGGCACTAGAGGTAAGGTGCCTGCCTTGCAAGCGCTAGCCAAGGAAAGATCGAGACCTTGGTTCGATCCCCCCCCCCCCGGCGTCCCATATGGTCCCCCCAAGCCAGGGGCAATTTCTGAGCGCTTAGCCAGGAGTAACCCCTGAGCATCAAACGGGTGTGGCCCAAAAAAAAAAAAATCTTACAAGGTGAGTGTAGAATCAAAAGTTGTGACAGTAGAAGGTGAAACAATGGATAGGTTTCTGATGCTTTCAGAAGGTACAAATACAAATTCATATATAGGAATTGCAAATTATGTCAAATCAATCCCCAGGCAAAATCTTTTATGTTGTCCAATGTTCTGGACATTTCAGAATCATATTGGGGAGCATTGGAAGGGGGGGATCCTTTTGAGAGAATATTTCTTGCTTAATATCCTTTGCAGAAATATATTTCTGGTCTTTGAGGCCAAATTTGCTTTTAGAAAGAGCTGAAAACGTACTTAGTGTGGGGCCTGTTAAAATGGTAGCTGATCAGAGAAGGAATGAGTCTTTGAGATCTAAAATGCGCCTGACAATTTAATGGTTTCCTTTGGTGGGGAATTTGCCGGCTGATGTACCATTTCCCCCACGTGATCAGTGATATTTATTGATGATGCGCCTCTTTATAGAATGAGCAGTGACCCTGGCCAGAGGGAGTCAAGATCGTACTCCATAAATCGGAATGACTAATGAGGAGGAGGTAGGAAGATGCCACACTCTTTCTAATAGATCTTGTCCCATTGTTTATCCAGTGGAGCTGGGCTAGCCCTTCGGAGGATAATGCTTGTCAATGGAACCGACTTTGAATGACAAAGTCTTCACATAACCTTCAAGCAAAGCCTCAGTCCAAACCTATTACAGGCAGCCCAAGGATTCCCCCAGCAGCAATAAATGTCTCATATTCATTTTTCACTGGATAACTTTGCGGCTCTCCGTCCTGAAGGAAAATCACATACAGTTCTATCACATTTTAAATGCTCTTGATTCCATGCCTTACTGGCTTGCCTTTAAGGGCTGGGGGAAGGCGTTCTTTTGTCATTTATTTTTTGGTCCATTTATGTCCTTTTCGTTTCCTTTTCCGTTCAGACTTCCTAGGTAATTGTATTGTAAATAATCTTAAGTGATTCTCATATCCGCCTTGGCATGATTTTCATGAATTTCTTCATCTTTAACAAATACATCTGTCTTGGCTTTTGTGGCTGTGTTAATAATGTTGAAGCATTTTAACCATTAAAGTGTGAGGCTAGCAATTACAATAAAATATTTCTCCTTTATTTGTATGATACGTATTTTAAGAAGAAAAGCTAGATTTTTTTTTTTGGTGGAGAGTTTCTAATGCAAGATCTGCAAGGTATAGAAGGATGCCTAACATTCTACACTGTGGAAATCATATGTCCACAGATAACTGGGCAATTTGCTGAGACAGGCTTGACCAAGTGTTGATTCCACTTTTCTCAGGAAATATCAAAATAATTCTGAATTGAATTAAAGATGTAAAATCAGTTATCACAAGTATATCCTGCAATGATTTTCAGAGGGAGCTGTACTTTAAGAGTTAAAATTTTCATTGGTGATTTATTCTCACGTGTTTTAAAATATAAGGATTTTTGGCATATAAAAATTAAGACAATAGCAAAGACAAAATACAAAAATTTAATAAAATCCTGTTTTTCTAAATCGCAGATTATGATACCAAATCAGCTTGATATTCTTAAGTATATTTTTCAGTAGCTTGCTTTTGTTTATTTGTTTTTGGACTATACCCGATGGTGTTCAGGGGTTATTCCTTGGCTTTGCACTCAAAATTCACTCCTGGCAGGCTTAGGAACCATATGGGATGCCCGGGGAGCAAACCCAGGTTGATCCCTTGCAAGGCAAATGACCTCCCCGCTGTGCTACCAGTCAGCCCTCCTTCAGTAGCTTGCATGTAATTTTAAGGTGAAAGAACTATTCTGAGGAGATAGTACAGGAACTAAAACACTTACCTTGAATGCCACAGACCTGTAGAGTTCAATCCCCAGCACCATATATGGTCCCCCAAGCACTGCTCAGCAATTACTCCTAAGCAAAGAGCCGGGAATAACCTCTGAACATCTCTAGGTGTAGTGAAAAAACAAAAACAAACCCAAAACTGAATAAAAAATAAAACAAACTATAAAATTAAATTAAATTACAGCTTTACATTAAATTAAATTACAACACACACACACACACACATACACACACACACACACACACACACACACAACCTGGTAGTCCAGAAAAGAGGGTCAAGGCACAAATATGGTTTGGGAGGGCTCATCTCCTCAGCAATGGTCCTGGGCTTCTAAGAGCTAGTGGCAAGAATGGAGTTTATCAGGCCCAAGGTTAATTCTTTCTCTTGTTCATCATATATTCATGTAAGGAGAGAGAGACTAGTGGGATAGAAGAAAATGACGCAGGTGAGTTCTGATTTCTGAATTACTGGTCATGGTTCATTTGTATATAATGAATTTACATATAAATGAATGATAAATATTATGTCTATCTCTTCTACTGATGTAGATATGGGACAATATGAGCTGGCTTAGTCTGAAATCTGTAACGTTCTACATGCACAAATAAAAACATTGAAAGTGTGTAATTAGTCAGATTTTCTGAGAAATGCACAGAATATTTTTGTTATGGTGACTACCTTAAGGAGTTCTTAAGATTTCTGGGGTCAACCCCAGCAAGACTTTGGGGCCACTAGGGCTGTATCTAGTGGTCATGAGATCCTGAGGTACAAACTTTGGGACTTTCACAAGCCAGGCAATGTATGTTGTACGTTTTTAGCTATTGACTCAGCCCTGCACCAAAAAAAATAAATAAATAAATAAATTTTAGGCATTTTACAAGTTTACAAACATAATTACATACTATTATTCATGTGTTTTTACCAGATACAAAATATAATCGATTTTCTTCATTTAAAAATTTTGTTATCAGAGGGGCTGGAGCAATAACACAATGGTAGGGCATTTACCTTGCGCAAAGCCAACCTGGTATGGACCGGGATTCAATTCCCAGCATCCCACATGGTCCCCTGAGCCTGCCAGAAACAATTTTTGAGCACAGAGCCAGAAGTAACCCCCAAGCGCCACCGGGAAAGGCCCAAAAAACAATAAAATAAAATGTTAAAAAAAAATTTTTTACTAGAGTTGGAGAAATAGTTGAAAAGTTAGGAATTTGCCTCCCATACCTCCAACCCATTCTACTCCTGGTTCCATTTTTGTCTCCCAAGAAAATGAGAAGAGGACCAGAACACTGTGAGTATGCCCTCCAAAGACAAAAAAAAATTTATTATAAAATATTCTATAGTACAGCATGTAGGGTACATGTTTTGCATGCAGCTGACCCAGCTTCATTCCATATACCACCCCCCATCAAGCACTGCCAGGAGTAATTCCTGAGTGCAGGGTCAGGAGTGATCCTTAAGCATTGCTAACTGTGGCCCCAAAACAAAAAAAAAAAAAGTTGTATGGTCAGAATGATAGTACAGCAGGTAGGACAATTGTTTTGCACGCCATTGACCCAGGTTTGATTCCTATTGAACTCTGAGCTCTGCCAGGAGTGATTCCTAAGTGCAGATTTAGGAATAATCCATAAACACTGCCAGGTGTGGCTCCAAACCAAACCAAATCAAAAACAGGCAAACAAAAAACAGTCAGTTCTGACATATATGCATAGAGGATTATTAGATAGCTATCAAAACATGTGGAAATTGCATGTTGCTGTGGTTTTTATGGAACTGGAGTATGTCATGTTAAAGAAAATAAGTAAAGGAAAAAGAAAAATATCAGATGATATTACTTATCTATGATATATAGAAAAAAGCCAAACAAACAAGAGAGTAGTCATCTTGGAATGACAACAGGCTCTTGGCTTTTGATAACGAGAGAGATTACCAAGCAGTAACAAGAGGGAAGAAGGAAACAATGGTCTTGAGGTCATGAAACAGGAGTAGAGGATCGTGGGTACTGTGAGTACTGTGGTAGTGGTGGAGGTGCAGTAACTGTATATCAAAATCATAAAAGTTGACACTATTGTAACCACGTTACCAGAACTGCAGTAGAAAGCTTTCATGTAAATCCATTAAGGAGTAATTCAAAAAAAGAATAAATAGAAGATAAAAAGGGTTTTGAAATAGTTTTTCCTGACAAACTAGTTGAGGGTGACAAATACTTATGAGGAGACATAAAACAGTCATTCATTAGGTTAAATATAAGCACAAAATGCAAACATCATCCTACATTTGAGTGAAAATACTCAAATACACATGAATAAGGACAGGAAATAGAATGTCATTAAAAATAAAAAGTTGCAGCACATTATATGCATATGCATTTATTAGGTGCACATCTTTATATACAGTTATTCTTTTACCCAGCAGTCCTGGATAAAAGGACATCTTTTAAGACATCTTAACAACTGTATTTATTGTAACTTTATTTATCATGGTGGAAAACTAGAAATAATTTTTTTTGGATCACACCCGGCATTGCTCAGGGGTTACTCCTGGCTGTCTGCTCAGAAATAGCTCCTGGCAGGCACGGGGGACCATATGGGACACGGGGATTCAAACCAACCACCTTTGGTCCTGGATCGGCCATTTGCAAGGCAAATGCCGCTGTGCTATCTCTCTGGGCCCAACTAGAAATAATTTGAACATCCAAATGGCAAGGATTTCTTGGACAAACTTTAAGTCACTAACAATTAGAACATTATATATCTGTAATGAGAAAGAAAAGGGGTCCTCTAAATGGCTATAAGGTGATTTCTAAAATCTGTTGTAAATTGTAAAAAGCACAGTGTTCATAGTTAAGAAATTGGGTAAAGACATAAATTTCACTTATGTGGGTTTTATGGTTATTTTTTATGTGGGTTTGTTTGCATTGGGGTCACACATGGTGGTGTGTTCAGAGGATACATCTGGCTCTGAGCTCAGAAATAGATCCTGGCAAGGTCGGGGGATCATATGGGATGCTGGGGGTCGAACCTGGGTTCCTACAGGATTGAGTACGTGCAAGGCAAACGCCCTACTGCTGTGCTATCTCTCCAGTCCCTCACTTTTGTGTTTTAAAGTCATCACTAGAGACATAACTTAAAAACTGATGAAAATGAATGACCTATTTTGGCAGGGAAGGGTCAAGGATCCTGTGAACAGCAGTTAAAACACTTTGAGATCAGGAGGAGAGACGGTACAAGGATTAAGGCACTTACTTTGCTTGTAACCAACCTTAGATTCCCAGGATGATATTTTGTCTCCTGGGCACTGCCAGGAATAACCAGATGTGACCCAACTTCCCCACTTGAAAAAAAGAAAAAGCTATTGTAATGAAAAAGCAACATTAAATCAAAAGAAAAGAGAAATTATCCCTAAATATCACACAGAAACCAAAAATAATTATTTTCACACACAAAAATAATACAGAGATGATTAACTCACAAATTGTCATTGAATTTCCACCACTGACTTAAAAACATAATCATGTGAGCAGATATTGTTCCTGGAATAGCTGCCGTAAAGGCACAAAAAAACTTGTAATAATTTCAGTATCGTGTTAGGAGTCATCATTTCTATTTAACACACTGTATTAAATACATGTGTTAAGCATGCCTCATAAGATGAAAACAAATAAATATTTATGTTAATATAATTAAAAACCCATGTGAACAGCATATGAGATGAGTTACAGCATTCTATGAACTGTATTAAGTTGAAAACATGGATTTTAATTGCAAGTCTCCGGATGAACTTATGACTTATTATTTTACTTCTCATCAAAACTTATTGCTCTTCCCCATTAAATAACCCAGAAAGAGAACCTTGTAGCCATAGATACTATGGGTCTCTAGAGCCAAGATAATTTTCTTTTTTAATTAAGGTAGCAATAGCTTAGCACTTGCATAAGCGCCAAGTGTGCTCTGGATATATTAGTATCTGCATATATGACTATGCACTCCCTATCAAAAGCCCAATTTCCACACACATTGTACCATGAACTGTCTTTCCTCAGTTCACCAAACTCCAGTACTTTCCTCATTGTATTAACAGAATCTAAGCGTTTTCTTATTCCTTTGCTTTGTTTCTCCATCTTCTACACATAACTAAAACCATAAGGCATTTGTCTGATTACTCTGAACTCTTTAATTAGAGTTCTAGAGTCATGACATAGCAGTAGATGATAGTAGATCATCATTAAGAGCTTCTCTTTTTAGTGCACCCCTCAATGATCTTGGAGGGGCTTCTATATCCAGCAATGCTCAGGGATTACTCCTGGCTCTACATTTAGGAATTACCCCTGGAAGTGCTTGGGGTGGGGAGTGGAGGAAACCATATGAAATGCCAGGGATCGAACCTGAATCAGCTGCATACAACGCAAATGCCTTACCTGCTGAGCTGTAGCTTCAGCCCTGCACCCCTCAAACTTTTGGTTATAAAACACAACTTAAAAAATACCTCTAAATATTCAGTAAATAATAAAATAGTTTGAAAGCCAGTAAAAAGTGTTTTTAGGTGACCAATATCAGTATTATATTCAGAATTAATATATAAGAACTTACATACTCTCGGGGTGCCAGAATGATAGCGCAGCAGTAGGGCATTTGCTTTTCACATGGCTGATCCAGGGCGGACCTCATTAGATCCGACATCCTATATGGTCCCCCAACCCAGAAGTGATTTCTGAGCATATAGCCAAGAGTAATCCTGAGCCTCATTGGGTATGACCCAAAAACAAAACAAGCAAACAAACAAAAAAGAATTTTTATATTCTTTATATATGTATATATATACATACATGTCTGTATATATATATATATATATATATATATATATATATATATATATATATATATAAGGATTTACTTTGACATACTGTGGTCTGGTTTTACCTGTCCACTTTTCCCTCTATTAAAAAAATGTGTTTTTTTTTTTCATTTGGCTGGAATTTTTGTCTTATACTCATATCTTCTTAAGAAAAATATTAAGAAGTAATTTAAAAGTTAAAATTTTAAAAATTAAGCAGTAATGGACCACATATGTTTAGTGCATAACTGCCTAACTCTATGGTCCCTTGGAGACTAAGATATAGTTTATTAAAGAAGTCATGTTCAGGGCTACTCTGGGATCTTACTTCTTTGAAAATCACTTAACTTTCATTATCAGGAGTTTTAAATGAACTGTTATTCAACATATTATCTTCTGCCAGTGTTGAAGAAGTCATGTTCAGGGCTACTCTGGGATCTTACTTCTTTGAAAATCACTTAACTTTCATTATCAGGAGTTTTAAACGAACTGTTATTCAACATATTATCTTCTGCCAGTGTCTAATGTCCCAGAGTAATTGTTTTAAAATGTTGTGTAGAATGACAAGTAGGTTATTGGATATATACTTTAAAAAGTGAATATGTGGCTGAAGATATGGCTCCAGATTAAAGTTCACACTTTGCATTGCATAAGGCCAAGAGTTTGATCTCCAGTACTACTCCACACCTCAGCCTCTGTGCCACTACCAAGCATGTGCAACCCCAGGGCAAAGCAAAAATTAACAGAGTTAAAGGGAGAGAGAGAGAAAAAGAGAGAGAGAAAGAAAGAGAGAGAAGGAGATTGAGAGAGAGAAAGAGAAAGAGAAAGAGAGAGAAATTATTTGAAAATAAGTGTATGGGCCCACCATCTCACCAATACTGGAAGTTCAAAGCTATTCTCAAAGTGTTCCTGGTTCATACAGTGATAGGTGACCCAACTCATGGTCTTGCATATGCTAAACATATTCTCTACATGTGAGCTACCTCCAGGACCTAAATTATTCTTAAACATCTTGGGAAGAATAAAACTAATGATCCAGATTTATAGTAAGATAGCAATTATCACTGATCTTTCAAGAAATGTCTAGAAACTTGAATCAATCTATTCTAGTGCTTGGGATATTAGTAAATTCTTATGAGAAACAAAATATTTAATGTAAAAGCTTGTTGTTTGTTATATAATGGGTAACTTGTTTTATGATGTAAAAGCTTATTTTAATTAATAACTTTCATTTTAAGAGTTCATATCTATAGTAATTAGTGATTTTAAATAAATGATTCACGTGCATCTCTTGCAAAGTCAATGAATTCGAGTTCTAAATGTCACATCTCAAGAAAGCAAATAGGCTTCTATGAATTTGTTACCTAGGCCATTCCCTTCCAAAATAAAACAAGCAAATTAAAAAAAAAAAAAACCTGTGGCTCACCAATGCAATTTTAAAACTAAATAAATGCTTAATATAGGTAAAAATGGAGTGCATTAGAAGAATGGTAGACAGCACACATAGTGGCTAGGAAAGACGACTACAAGACCGCTTAAGACCTTGTACCCACAAAAGTACTAGGAATAGGGGCCGGAGCAGTGGCATAAGCTGTAAAGCATTTGCCTTGTACACGCTAGCCTATGACGGACCGCTGTTCAATCCCCTGGCTTCCCATATGGTCCTCTAAGCCAGGAGTGATTTCTGAGGGCATAGCCAGGAGTAACCCCTGAGCGTCACCGGGTGTGGCTGAAAAACAATCAAAAGTACCAGGAATAATGAAATTATAAAATTCACTGCAACTTGGATAGAATTGGAGATCAGATTGGTGATGGGAATATTGTACTGGTGAAGGGGGGGGTATTCTTTATATGATTAAAACCCAACTACAATAATATTTGTAATCAAGGTGTTTCAATAAAGATATTAATACAAAATTTGTGGATTGTGTGACACCCCCATAATTTTATTTTATCTATATTTTGTGTGTGTGTGAAAAGAAAAGTATGACAGAAGAAGGACAAACACAGGATAATCCAACTTATTTATGATACATAAAATAGCAGGAAAAGAATGCAATGTATTAAAAGTGGAGGATACTTAGGTCACCATTGACCCTAGAGAAGAAAGACAGGGAAGGAAAGAAATGGAGGGGGAAGCAATAGGATAGGGGTCAGAGGCCTTAGGCAATTGCATAATAGAGATGAGCTTTATGTTACAGAGATGAATATATGGTATAGAGGTGAGGTATATGGTACAGAGGTAAGGTATATGGTATAAAGATGAGATAAATGTTATAGAGGTGAGGTTCTTGCATGTACCACAGAGACAGCCATACAAAGAACACAAGAAACAAACTAAAACAACCAAATTTCAAAATGTGCCTGTCAAGAAGGCAGTTTGGGGAATGAGTGGGAACCTGGGGACTCTGGTGAAGGGTAGTTGGCTTCTAGAGTTAGAATAGTGCTGGAACCTTGTATGCCTTAAACTCAATTCTGAATAACTATATACACAGAGCCTTAATAAAAAATTTTAAGTATTGGTAAGTGTGATGAGAGCATTGAATAGGTAGAGGAATGAATGAATGAATACAATTTATTTTCTTTACAGTAATAAAGGTCAGCAACAAGATGGAGTCTTAAGTTTCTCTAAGAAACTCTAGTATCTAAGTTTCTCAGTAAATTTCTTGGCATATTTCCCCAGAGCAGAGGTTGAGCCTTGAAATCTAAAGATATTTGGAACACTTATTGGTGACAACTGTCTTTTCTGTGATGAGACAGAAACTCTGGGATATGAGCCCAGAAGTTTGAACTTGGAAGAGCAAGAATCAGTAAGATAAGGCCCCTTGAAGTAGGGGGAAATGAGTGGCTTTTTTTTTTCATTTCTGGTAGATTCTGTTTCTTGTTAACCCTTCCTTACTAGTCCAACTCAATTTGGATCTAGTAAACTCTTTGATAAAAGGCAATGGCTGAATTAAATATATACAATATATAATATAATAATAATATAATATAATATAATAATAATATAATATAATATAATATAATATAATATAATATAATATAATATAATATAATATATATCACAGGGGCCAGAACAATAGCACAGTGGATAGGACATTTGTCTTGTATGGGGCTGACCCGCATTTAATCCCCAGTGTAGTCCCAAAACAAACAAACAAATAAAATTTATTGCACACACAAAAAATTCTCATTGATAAAGAATTAAGTTTGTTCTTTCAAAAGAAGAAACCAGACATCAAAATTGAAATTTGGGAGGTTAAAGAAAATAATATAGACGACCTCACAAATTCATTTCAGACTTTTTTTTTAGTTACAATCATACAATGTACAAGCCACCTTCACCAGTGCACATTTGGATTTTCTGAATGTTGCAGTTAGATATTTTCAAACATTTCAGTCCTGGATGAGATTATTCAGATTAAAAATAAATAGGAGGGTGAGGATTGTGCTCATTTTCATAAAGAAAATCTGGTACTCTGAGGTTTTTTTAGGGTGGACATTTTTCTGAATACAGACAGACAAATAATACTTGTTAGTCCTTTAAGACTCTTTCCCCCTCTGGAGAAGCCCATCATCTCTCAAAAACATACATTCCTCTTTTCCTCTTCCTTCACATCTCTCTAAATTTCACTCCATAAAAACAAATTGGCCTCCCTAAAATAAATAAATAAATCAAGCACATCCCTCCCAGCAACTCATTTTTATTCTCATGTTCATCTGCCAAGAAGTCACACAATCCAAACATCTCAAAAACAGGCTGCACACACACAACTTATTAAGTTCAACAATTTTGACTTTCTGTTAGATCCTGTGCTTGCATAATTTTGTAAGTAAATTATTCCTTTCCCTATATGAAATGTGTTGGATTCAGTAGTTTTTTTCTTCCTGTCGAAAAAGAAACAAAAGTTGGGACACATGTGTTATGTGGGATTTTGTTTGCTTCAGGAAGAATCCCACTGCCAGTTCTGTCCAGTTGAAAGGTTTAGGTTGGCCACCTTGATAGTCTCACTCAGACACTGCCATAAGGATTCTTTCAAAATTGAGGGAGCAGGGCGTGAATATGTGGGCAGGAGATGAGAAGACAGCTGGTTATTTGTTAGAATTGGATTTAAAGAGATTAAAGACCTGGTGAAAATTTGACTTGCAGATATGACATCAGGCTCCTGTTGTTCCTTACCAATTTCTTTTTGCTTATCATTGACTTCTAGTCTTGGAGAAATTTTCTTTTCCAACCCAAACTAAAGACATAGGATGAGAGGAAGTGAAGATAGAAATGCAAACCTGTTCTTTCATGGAATTTTTCTGTAAAGGGGAACAGAGGAATAGGCATTTGCAATAAAGTACATGGAGTCCTAGGAAGGTTCTCTTCCAAAAAAGAGAAAATAGATTGTTGTTATGGCGATGACTTTATAGAGATAAAAGAGGGTGAAATCCAGGCTAGAAGTGGAGGTGAGAGTTGCAGGTAAGAACACAGAGGACTTGTTGGCAAAAATGAAGAGGGAAAGCACAATGTAAATTTGTAAGACCTGTTTTCAGATTATTTATATTTTGGCATGAAAACAAGAAAAAAAATGAGACTGCTAAGCAGGTGTCAAAAGGTTTAAGAAGGGGCCACATGGCTCTTGGCTTGTGCACAACAGATCCCAGGCTTGGTCCCTGGCATCCTATGTGGTCTCCTAAACCTGCCAGGAGTGTTCCCTGAGTGCAGAGATAACAGTAAAAGAGTTATCCCTGAGCACTACTGTGTGTGGTCAGAACAAATAAACAAACAACAAAAAAAGAGTTTGAGAAAAGATGACAACGTCACTGAGAAAATAGGAGAAGAGCAAAAGGATAGGGAAATGGAGCATTTCTAGGAAGTATTGGAGACTGTGGTTCAGTTATGATGAAGTCACTTCCTCCAGTTAGCTTCAGCAGTGCTGGTATAGTGCTTGGACAATCTTGGACAGGCCATGGTTCTATTTAACTAACGTTGTGTTTTATTATCTAGCACAATAGGATGGATTTTGTGCATAAGCTGAGGGTATAAGTCATGGCATTAAATTGGTATATATTGAAGTTGGTGCCATATGAAGGAGTGTATGATCCTTAAATGCCTTCTTTATGGAGGATGCTAACCACAGCTAATGTCACATGGGAATCGATTTTGTGTCTATCCTAGGCATTGTTTCTTTTGTTTTGTTTTGGGGCCCCCCACACTTAGTGGTGCTCAGGGGTTACTTACTCCTGAATCTGTATTCAGGAATTACTCCTGGTGATCCTTGAGAGAAGTTATATGATGCTAGGGAGAGAACCAGGGTCATCTGTGTACAAGGTAGTTTCCTATCGCTTGGGCCTTTGCCTTGCTTCTTTGAATCCTTATAACCCAAGGGGATTTATTTATTTATTTACTTACTTACTTACTTGCTCATTGCATTTTACAAAGGTAAAGAAGATGAGGTTTGTAAGTGCATTTGAACAGTTTATTCAAGATCACAACGATGTTTAGCAATACAGCGAGACTTGGTACCCAGAGTTCTACAGTCAAAAGAGCTTGATACTTCTGCAGCAGGTATGTGCACCCCTAAATCTCCATGGTGTAGAAGTCCAGAAATTGCCTTTTGAGCTCTAGCACAGATCTGACCTGGATTCTCTGTGGGTCTAAACTACTCTGCCTTCTTTTCAGAGTTCAGCGGACCAAGCAGTTAGCAATTGCAATATTGCCAGTCACCAGAGAGAACTAAGAGGGAACCATAGTATCTGGAGGGGAGAATTCTTCCTCCTAGAAGTAGCCTTTCCACTTCAGTTCATACATGATTGGCTGAAACCAGTCATTTGACAGATACTAATGACCAGCGACCCAGGAAGGGTTATCCTACTGATGGAAAGTGTAGTTAGGAGTGGGAATGTCCGCCATCTAGGAGCTTACCTATTATTCTTTTAGTTAGCCTGAATAGCTGGGGTTCTCCTTTCTGACTCAACTGCTATTTTGCTCTTAGAAGATGCTTTCTCCATTTAATTAGAAAATGTCTTATGGCTAAGTCCTACTGAGCAGTTATGATTTTAAAAGAGACTTAATTGAAATAGTTCTATAATGTTCCATTCTTCACTATTTCATTGTTCTTTGTTGTTGTTGTTTTGTTTTGTTTGTTTTGGTTTGGTTTGGTTTGGTTTGGTTTTGGGTCACACCTGGAAGCGCTCAGGGGTTACTCTTGGCTCTACCTCAGAAATCGCTCCTGGCAGGCTCAGGGGACCATATGGGATGCCAGGATTTGAACCACCGACCTTCTGCATGCAAGGCAAATGCTTTACCTCCATGCTATCTCTCCAGCCCCATATTTCGTTGTTCTTTAAACAGTCCTCTATCAATAAAAAAAATTCCAATTGTTGTGTATTTTTATTGTTTAAAACAGAGTGGTTCTGTTTTCTATTGGGGTATCTTATGAATTTTTCTTATTGGTTTGAGCATTTAATTTTTACTTAGGGAAATTGGTTTCTATCATCAGTGTCTCAAATAGTTGTCATAATTTTCTCTTTGCCTCTAAATAAGATTATGGTGTTTAGTGATCAGGAGAGTTTCAAGAATTTTGTGTACCAGTTATTAAGGGACAGACGAACTTACCATTTCTACCTGAGTATCCTCTCATTCAAGCAAATGAAATCTGATTTTTCCTTTGGGATCCCTATCTGCTATGACTCCCTCCTTCTCTTTTCATATGTTTTGCTTGTTGATTTTTTTTTCTTTGACTCTTGGGGCACTCTGATCTGTATCTCTATACAGAGTCAAAGAATAATAAACACATGGGGGAAAACAAGTCTCAATGTTATTAAAGAGAAAGAGAGAACAGAAGATTCAGAAGCCAGATAAACACATGGATTCCTAAAAAAAGGAAGATGCACAAAAAATATTGATCATATGACATTTACTGGTTGTTTTCCTCACTTCTGTCTCTCTCCGTAGCATCTACCTCTAAAGTATACCTGCTCTTCAGCTTCCAGGCATACATAGCATCATAAATTCCTACTAGCTCATCTGAGATGACATCCAAAAACAAGTCTAACATTTTGTTCTTTGATAAGAAGACAAGACATGATGATCTGGTCATGGACAATGGTTTAAACTAAGACGTATTTCACTCTGTATCAAAGACTCAGGCATGGTGAGAATTAAAAGAATTGTGGAAATTTTCATTTTTCACTTGTTATGCTTTTGTAGCACTTGGTTTTTTTTTTACAATAGGATAGCATTTTCTTTTGTAAGAAAAACGTAAATAACATTGGAACATAGGAACAACAAACATAGGAAATTTTTTAATTGAAGGCAGCACTCCTAGTCAGTTTATGTGCTGGGAAGACCTTTCTAAAGATAAATGCAGAGTACTTTCAAGTATGATCATGGTTTAGAGCTGAGTGGGAAAGCTATTTCTATCCTACTCTAATTTATATAGTCAAAGGCATCTTAAATGAAATCCTGACTTGACCATAATTCATGTGACCTCTTTAAATGCATGACTTTAGCATCACCTTATTTGTGATACTTTTTCCTTCTAGAAAAAAAATTGATCTAGAGGCTTTATTTAAGAATTATGTTGTAGAATATAGTGTCAAAGTAAATTTGATTTAAAAAGAACAAATTTCTCAGGTGACTTTAGGAATGCAATAAAGTCATTTATTTACAAATCACTGGTATAAAAGTATAATGTGCATGGACTCTTACCAAAGAATATTCAGATAGGGAAAAATGCCTCTGATATACAGATAGGGAAAAATACCTCTTATCTAAAAGTGAAAAGAAGATTTTAATCCCAAGATGAGGAGAAAAAAATATTCTATAGGTGTCTTGAATGTTGTTCAAGAGAAAACTTTTTGAATTGCCCCATGAATAAGAAAGATCTATTAAAAAGGTATTGGAATAAAATGTTATCTCCTGAGAACTGATTCATTGCTAGATCCAACTCCTCCTGACCTTATGCTGATTCTATGATAAAATTTTATGAGACAGTATAAAAATGTAGCTGCTCCCTCTATGTAGGGGGAGGCATAGGTGGGGGGCAGTAGCAAGTTGACTGCCTAAACGACTCTATTTTAAATAGTAGCACAAAATTATGGCAAAGGGTTTCCAAAGGATAAAAAATAGTAAATATTTTAGGACTCTGATTGATGGACAGTTTGCAATATTTTGAGAGATTTCAAAATGAGCAATATATTTTTCCTCTAGGTAAAAGCTATAACTTCTAGTTAAAATGACTCTAGTGTCAAGTCTGCACTGCAAAACAGCGGAAGTGAGTAAAGGCATTTTAGGGAATCCTTGCTTTTGGGTATAACACCCCTGTATAAATGGCAGGTATCCCCCCCCTTTTTTTTTCAGAGAAACCCATTGATTATGCAGGCTTGCTTGACATCTCCTCTGGATGTCTCTTGAGGCAGAACTGACCATGTGATATAGTAGCCCAATACATGACACACACGGGAGGCATTTTTCTAGCAACTTCACAGCTATCTAGACAATAACAAATAGTGTAACAAAATGAATGACTCTCAAAACAATCATACCCAGTAAAAGATGTGGAAAAGAGCAAATGCCTAGTGTAGGATTCTATTTATATACATTCTAGAAAATGAAACAGTTTTGATCACAGAAAGCACAGAGTGGTTTCTTATGGTGTCAAGGGGATAGGCAGGAGCAAAATATTCATATATTCTAGATGTGAGATATTCAGAATAAGAGGACTCAAAATTTTTGAAGGTGATATTTATGTCTAATACTCTAAGTGTAGGTATAGTTTTATGAGTGTCTACTATGTCAGAACTTATCAAATTATACATGTTAAATAATCACAGTTTTGGGTAAGTTATTTATGCCTAAATAAAGTTACCTTGGGTGTTTTTGTTGATGTTATTGTTGTTGTTGTTTTGGTTTTTGAGCCATACCTGGTGACACCAGAAGTTTCTCCTGGCTATGCGATCAGAAATCGCTCCTGCCTTGGGGGGACCATATGGGATGCCAGGAGATGGAACTGAGGTCCGTCCTAGGTCAGTGTGTGCAAGGCAAATGCCTTATTGCTGCACCACCGTTCCTGTCCCTGAGTTTTTTTTTAATTGAAATTACTTCCATTGGAATTTGGACTTGCCTTTCAGATTTGTCCATCAAAAGCATATTTTGAAAGAACCAATGGAGGTTTTGGAGGTTGACTTACCACAGAAAAGAGTGATTAAGAAAGTAAAGATTTCAGTTTAGTGTCTACAATGGTATGAGTGAAAGTGTAAGTCTAAGTATATAAAATACTTTCAATATCTATGAAATACATAGAGAAAGTATGGTTTCAAAACAGTTCACCAGAAAAGCATGCTGAAGGTTTATACTACCAAGGAAATTACCTTCAAAAGGTGAGAACTTTACATCTTCTTCACTCAGCTAGCTCAGAAGTAAGATATGAACTCAGGCTGTTAATCCCCAAGTCGAAGTCAGTAATGGCCACTAGAAAACTGTTGATTGCTAGCATCCACTTAATGACCTTCTAAGTATTTAAGTCTGACTAGGAGATAGATGTATCTACTCTCTGAAGTTTCATTGAAATTTATAAAATGACTTTTGAATATATACCTTATAATATACTTCATAAAACAAGTTTTTTGTTCTGCTAATAAAGCAATTTTTAAAACTACAAATCTAAGAAATGACATCATTCCTGGTAAAGATACCCAGCCATTCTATCACCTGAGACCTGTGAGCCCTCTTCTTCTCACAGCATAATACTTCTCTTCAAGAAAGTTTCAAAGGGAAGATCTTCATTTAAATGATTTTGTTCTGTTTCGATCCATTTTCTAAAGAAAATCCTCAGAACAGTTTGCCATTTGCATACAGCCAAAAGCATTCTTTAGTAAGTTACAGGCCGTGATATTTTTACAAATGACCCAATTACTCCTTTTTAGAATCTTTAAACATACACCATTAAAGAATTTCTAGTCACACATACAGATATTTCTTACAATTATAGAGATTACTTATTTGGAAGCAAAAACAAGACTTTTGGCTTGCAGCAAAAGTAAAGTTACTCAGGATTGACACATATGATTATAAAGCAGGTGAAGAGGAAGGAAATTCTGAAGTGGCATTATAGAATACCAGAATAAAACAGTGAGCCTGAAAAACCACTATTTGTAAATAAAGCCCAGCTAAAGTAAAGATTCTACTAGTCTTCGAGAATCATAAAAATCAGTTTCTGTTATTTTTTTTCATTCAGGTTGCAGGTCCTGCAAAGTTTTATTAAATCTTCAGGGCTGCCCCTTAGGGCCTAAACATAGTTTACAAGTCTGATCCTATTTCCAGAGCATTCCTAGAGAGAGGGCATTGAATGTATTTCTAAGAGCTGTACTGATACTCTCAGAGGAGTCTATCTGAGGAAGGAGTCTACTCTTTCCCCATGTGTCAGACAAGATTTCACAGTGTTAAGAAGGAAAGGAAATTGTGGGTGAGTAAATTGCTTTCTGTTTCTTCTTCATAGTTGAGTCTCTGTCATTCCAAAAAAGATGTAGTTGCATAAAGCTGCACATAATAGGAGGTAAAAATGGGTGTCATTGTACAAGCTCAGATTTTATGTAATTATCTTTTGCTATGTGAGAAAACATATCTACAGTGACAACCACAGAAAATATGTGTGCTCAAAATAAAATAAAATCTAATGTAAGACATTTGCAAGTCTTTCTAACAGCCTCTTGCAATAAAGCCCTTCCCACCAAATACTTTTTATTCTCAAAAGACTTGGCTGCAAGATGATCACATGTATAGTCACCTACCTGGGATTCATGGACCTTATGTTGCAGATCTAGAATCCAGAAGCCAATGGCACCCCTGCAGAGAGTTTAAAAAATAAGGATGAAACTTAATACCAGTGTCTTTTTGAGTTCTCAAATCACAGTTCGTCTTCTTCCAATTATTTTCAATAGTTAATGGGGCCTTACTTGAATCTTCATTCTCTCCTTCAAAGCTGCACACATAATCTTGTATCATTTTCTTATCTGTTTAAATGGGAATAAACATGCTTGTATTTCATATTTCAAGCAGTATTCATGACAGATGAATTAGGTTTTGATCTTACATGGCATCTCTCATAGTAATTAATCAATACATAGAAGATCAATATATAAAGCATCCCCATTAATACTTGAACCACTCCGGGGTTTACTAGCTATGCTAATAAATATGCTCTAATTTAATAAGCATATAAAGTTACTGGTTTACCATTTTGATGGCGTAGTTACCTGTCAAGTGAGATTAGCAGGTCAAAGAAAACACTTAAATCAGAGTTGAAAATTACCTTGGTGAATCCTGAGTGATAGTATAGAGGGGATGGCACTTACCCAACATGCTGCTAACCCAGGTTCAATTCCTGGCATCCCATATGGTTCTTTGGGCCTGACCATGATCTCTGATAGTGATAGTGGGATTGGTGTTGAGAATTGTATACCTGAAACTCAGCTATGTATAAATCATAGTAGGTCAATAAAATCTTTTAATTTAAAATTTTGGGGACTAATTTGGGGACTTAGAGAGATAGCATAGAATGGGTAGAGGTGCTAACCCAAATTTGATTCTTTGTACCACATCTGAGCACAGAGCCAGGATTAAGTCCTAAACTCGGCCAGATGTGGCCCATAAGCCAAAGTAATACTACTATTAATAATAATTTGAAGCCATGTGGGGAGAAAGACACTCTAAATTGCATTCTTAATATTTAAGCAGAAAATTAAATGTTGTCCAAGAAGTAAAGTTTCTCCTCATTTAGTTCATGGCAAATATTCTTCTGTGAAAGATTGCCTATACACTAAGGCTTTTTTTATTGCTAGAAACAGTTAAAATAACATGCAAAATCTGTGGCTAAAAAATAAATATGGGATTGTGGGGTTATGACTTTATAGCCAATACATCCCTGAAAGAAACTATGAGAAAGTTCAGAATCCAGAGTACATAAGAACTATGGAGCTTGAAAATAACTGAATTTCTTTCTCATTTGTTTTGCAGCTTCTTATGCAAGGAGTCCATGATTAAAGAAATTTCTTTACAAGTACCTTTTCTTTCTTTGGCAGCTGTGTGTTTGCAGATGGAAAGCTGTATAAATATCTTCCTATGAGTGGTTAGTAAAAATTAATGGCTCTGCTAATAACAAGAAACTCAGTCACAAAATTAATTTCTAGTCAGAATTCTGATGTCCAAAAGATTTTGTCCACTTATGATTCATAAATTCATTTAGGGGAATTTAAATCCTTTGAAATATATCCAGTTGTTTGATTTAAAAATCATTTAGCCTCATTCAAAACTTTCTAAACATCAATTTGAAAATAAGAAATAAAATGGATATGTTTTTAAAAAATAAAAATAAAACTGAAGCATATTAAAATCAGAAGACAAAGACTGTGTTTGAAACCATTTCAATGAAATTTAGAGACAACAAACAGGAATTTTCCACCTTATCTAGCTTAAATGAAAGGACAATGGGAGGGTAGTCCAGACTACAAGCAGTGACCTATAAGATTAAAAAGAAGTCTCTTTGTCGCAATTTTATCATCACTTGTAAGTGATAAAGTGCTAAAAGACAAGCTTGTGGCAGTAGCAATACATTTTCTCCAAGGCAGTAAAATCATCGGCAAGGTGTCTGTATATGGGTAGCCCTGCTTGAATATGAAAGCAATTTTCCAAAGCCCTGTAGCTTAATCCTATTGTTTTCGTCAAGAACGAATATTCTAGATCACAATTTTCAGTGACTGATGGCCCTGAACACGGATTGACAAATGGATGAGGAAGATCCCCAAATGATTACTGGACATGTATCTAATACTGTCAGTGGCAGTATTTGCATTTATCAGAACAAGAGATTAAATGCTAACAGAACTGCTCTGTGTTGATCTGCAGAGCCTCTTTGCATGCTTTCGCTAGTAAATTAGAGAAAGGGAAGGATGAAAATAAAACAGCCCCCCAAAAAGGAAAATCCAAACCAAGGTGAAGGGCTTAGTATATAGTAAGACAACAATACATTAGGCAAAGGAAACCGAAGAATTATTTTTAATATTCTATTACTTTAAAATAATAGCAGTTCCACAAAAATGTAAACATCATTGAATTTTATCCATTTCAACTGATACATTTTCAACTATAAGGCAAACCTAAAATTGGAAAATATTAACATATCACCTTTGAATATTGAGTCTAGTCACAACCAAAGGTATCTGAATCATTCCAATTCTGAACAGCTTTTATGGATCAATCAATAATTACTTGTAGAGAAATATTGCTCCAAAAAAGGGCAATAATTTTTTGTTTTGTTTTGTTTGGGGCCACACCCAGTGATGCTCAGGAATTACTCTTGACTCCACTTTTTGAAATCCCTCCTGGAACATTTAGGGGACTATATGGGAGCTAGGGATCGAATCTTGGTTGATCCTGCATGCAAAACAAATGATCTACCTGCTGTACTTTTGCTCCTGCCCCAAGGGTAATAACTTGGGTAAAGAAATAAGAAGATTGTTGTAGATTTTTTAAAAATTCACTTTTGGGGGGAAAACCACCACATTTAATTGGGTTGATTCATATTTTGGAAGTTTCTTATCCTTAGAAGGATATTCCTTGTTATTGTAATTCCACAGGGCATAAAACATACAAGATTATTTCTGTCCTGAACTTGATGCTGCCCACTTTATGCCATACCTAAGTTCATCTACTGAGAGATAAACAGCATTACCTGAGATAATCAGAGAGAACAAATGACAAAGTTTAAAATTTGGGTTTTAATTCAAATGCAGTGAGTTCAATAAGAAAAATTTAAATCAAATGTATTCGGAAGCCACAAAGAAGAAACGATAGCATAAAATTCTTAGAAAACAATACATTTCAAATAACACATGAAGCACAACAACAATGTAATTGTAAGCCACTGATGGTACACACTGGCATCACTATTAACTGAGATTTGAGAACAGTTATAAGAAAGGCCTGATTTCAATACTTTGATATTCTTCCTAACATTGGATTTTTGTTTCACTCATGAGCATTGTAAGTTGTGTGGTTTCATTTGCTCTGTGATGATTTCGAATTTTATATATGTCCACTATGAATGTCAAATATTGCTGCAAAAATATCTATAAATATGAAGAATAAAAAGATTTGTGTAAGACTGAATTTAATGTTAAAAGACTTCATTATGTGATAAGCTCCTTATATTATCTTTCTCTGGGAGATTATTTTTCTGATTTTAGAAACCAATATTGAGAAAAGATTTATGTTCATTGGGCATTTCTGTCTGTTAAGGTTTCACATATTTATAAAACCATGATGTAGTACATAATAAAACAAGATATAATTTGGCTTAAGTTTTAAAACACTTTTCTAATCATATATTTGAACATTTTAGTTTACATAAATAACAAGTCATAATGGTAAAATTAAAATAATTTTATGTGTTTTTCAAGACACTTTTTAAAAATCATGAGCTGTTAATTCTTAAAAAGCCTCCAAACAATTAAGTCATTATCTTATCAAGAGAGAATTGACTATATGTGATTCCAGAAAATGTTAGAACACAGGAATTACATAGTAAATTTAAATGCCTTTCTTATCTGGGAAAAACTATTTCTAAATTTTCTATTAGTCCCTCTCCCTTCCTGTTGATTTCTCATATCCACTCTAACTCTGGCTCTTAATTAATCATGTTGGAATTAGTAATTCCCCTATATTATGATTTAGTACAAATGTGGAAAGAAACCTGTAAATCATCTTGTCTGTCTTTTCCATCTATCACTGAAAAGAACTAAGAGATCTGTAGTTCTCTTAAAACTTAGATTACATAGATTACTCAGAGATCAGATGATGTCAAAACCATAACAAAGGGCTGGAGCGGTGGCGCAAGTGGTAGGACATTTGCCTTGCATACAGCTGACTAAGGAAGGACCAGATTCAATTCTCCAGAGTCCCATATGGTCCCCCAAGCTCCCATATGGTCCCCCAAGCCAGGAGCAATTTTGAACCACATAGCCAGGAGTAATCCCTGAGCGTTACTAGGTGTGGCCCCCCAAAAAAATAAAAACAAAAACCCCATAACAATAAGTCCTCTTATAACCAGAACCTGATCTTCATCTCTTCCTACTTAGTACACAGACCCTTTATATTTAATAAAATATATTTCTAAGTTAATCTATGATCAATGACACAGATTTTATGTGATTTATAAAGTAATCCTTGCATTCAATCACATATGCTCTTTTATATTGTGATCTTTCTTTTTTTTTTTCCTTTTTTTTTTTAAGCCACACCCGGTGCTGCTCAGGGATTACTACTGGCTATACACTCAGAAATCGCTCCTGGCTTGGGGGGACTATATGGGACTCCAGGGGATCGAACAGCGGTCCTTCCTTGGCTAGTGCTTGCAAGGCAGACACCTTACCTCTAGCGCCACCTGGCCGGCCCCTATATTGTGATCTTTCTAAGCTCCAGTCATACCCCTTGACTGCATGAAGTCTAAACTTGGTCTCCAATGAATTTGTATGAAATATTCATCTAGATAAGTCTAGACTGTAACTATATCTATCTTTGGAAGGAAAATAATATTCTTCTTGATTACAAAAGATGAGGTCAACTTTTTACCTGAGTTATTAAGGATTTTTTTTCTCTTTAAGATTAAATAGTCTTATGAAGAACATGTTTTTATATATTTGGTCTTCAAAATATTTTTAATGATGAGACTAGATGAGCTATAAGGAGGATTAGGGTTCATGTCTTGCATGCACCAAAATCCAAATGATTTGCGAAGACACCCCATTACTGGATATAACCCTGGTGTGCCTGACACTACAGGGCCAAAGCACCACAGCTTACTATGGCCTTAGAACTGAATTTTGCACCTGCTTAGCCAACTATGGCCAACTGAACATTGCTTAAAAGACCTTCCCAAAAGAATTTTAATTGATTTTAGTTTCATTTGACGCATTAGTCATAACAGTTTGAGAAGTAGTATGCTTGAGTAGCTGTGTCGATTATAAAATAACAAACCCTGTCAACAAATATATGTGACTTTTGATCTGCCAGTTGGTAGATAAGATGATTTTTTAAAAAACATCAGATGTTGAGTTGCATGAACAAACTTTCCAGGATTTTGCAACCTAAAATATAACATTGGAAACATGACGAATGGAGTCGGGTGTACTGGGTGAGGGTAGGGGCAACTTTCTATATTACGTTGTATCCTGGATTTTTCTTTGGTCTGATCAAATGAGACGCTATTTGGGGTGCTGAGGAATCAAACATAGGTCATGTGGTGTATAGTAAGGCTGTACCATTTTACTAACCTTATGGTCTGTTGACTCTGAGATCTTGAGATAATGGTGGAAGGATTTTGGCACCCTGATGGTAGGTTAAGCTAAGAGTAATGTAAGTATAAAACAGTAAGTAAGATTATACTTTTGGAAAACATAAATTTTTGAAAATAAATAAAAATATTTAAAATAATTTTTGTAATAAAATATCTGAAAACTGGAGCAATAATGCATTGAGTAGGTAGGTTGTCTTTTATGTATCTAACCCCAGTTCCATCTCTGCCTCTCCTCCCATATGGTCAGTCCCCTGAGCATTGTTGGATGTGGCCCACAAACTGAATAAATAAATGGTTTTGACCAACCATGGAATAAAATAGGTCATTCAAAAAAAGAATAAAAATAAATCAGAGGACAAACCACTTCAGTAAAGCCTGAGTAAGAACCTTAGAAAATCTTCTTCAGAAGACTGTTGAGAAACTTGGCAAACATTATTCAAGTCTATTTTTCCAGGATTCTAAAAAGTAACCAAAGGCTTACACAGACCCAAGAAGCATGTAGTTTGAGAAAAACCACTGTATTACTGAAGGAATGGTGGGGATGGTGGATTTGTGATACTCCAACTTTTTTCCCCATGTCCTTTCCCTTGTTCCAAAATTACCTCAAAAACTAAAAGATTTGCAAACATGCTGAGAAAATTAGCAGACTCCAAAGTAAACAAAACTATTTAGGAGTCCCCCCAAAAGCTCCAGTGCCATCTCATTATTCCTACTTAACCTTGGGCAGAAGCTCCCTGGAATTGCAACTATCATTCCCAGGGCTTGTCTTAAGTTGACATGACTTGCAAATCGCTCAGTGAATCAGTTGGTGTCTAATACAAAGCTGTGAGTCCAAACCAAAGCAATTGTTCAGCAAGAGCCAAATTCTCTAAAAGGAGGAACAAGTTCCACCATTTTTCTTTGAATCTAGAGGATGATGTGTGCATTACATCATGTATGCAAAGCTCCACTTTGTCTGACCTTATTTTGTCAGTCTAGCAAAATAGTAAAGAAAGGGATCAGAGAAATAGCACAGAAGGAAGGGCACTTGCCCTGCACTTGGCCAACTCAGATTTGATTCCTGTCATCTCATATGGTCCTATGAGACTGCCAGGAATAATTTCTGAGTGCAGTCAGGAGTAACACTTGAATGCCACAGGGTGTAGCCCAAAAACAAAAACCAAAAGAAGTTAAGACGGCCTATGAACAGCCAAGAATACCTTAGCTAGATGATAAAATATAATTGCTTAGGAAAGGATGGTTCTTAGCTCACCAAATTTAAGGATATTTGTGTGTTATCATTAGCTTTCTACTAAATTAAAAGTACTTTGGAAGCTACACATTTTACCAAAAAAAAGGATTTACTTTATGTCCAAATTGCAATAACACTTCTATACATGCAAAGAAACCATCAAAAACAAGAAAGTCTGGGTTATTACAGAGAGTGAAAAACAATGAAACTGACTTTCAGGAATTCCAGAGGCTGGACCTATGAAAAGAGACAGTTATCTATTTTAAATATTATTTTAAAAAAAGAAGAATACATCCAAATGAAATATGAGAACAATAACTTACCAAATAGAAAACATTTATAAAAATAAAAACCTTTGAAGAAAAAATTTGAGATTATGTAGTCTAAGTAATAAGGCGTAAGGAAAGAGGAAAAGAAACATAGCTCTGAGACCTATAGAACATAATCTAGTGCACCAAGCACACAATGAGAATTCTAGAAAGTAAAAAAGAAAGAAACTGCATATATATTATTTTAAATAATCACTGGAAACATACTAAACTTTGCTGAGAGCATTAACCAGGAAATACAGCAAACTCAAGTTATACTCAAGATGGCATTATAATAATAAGATGGGGCCGCAATGGGAAAAAAAAGTAGATAAACACTATGTAAGGTACTAGGATATGGGTGGATGTTGAAATGATAACTAGAAAGGATCACACCAGTTCACTTGGAAATCAAGAGCAAGAAAGATAAGAGAAGGAGTTGTCATCTGCCCAACACCAACTCTCCACACTGGTGTTATCATGATATAAACACCCAAAGTCACCACTAGTTCTTCTGTGAAGGCTTATATCTGGAGAAGCAGTGGCTTAGAAGCAACAGCCTTTTTTTTTTTTTTTTTTTTTTTTTGGTTTTTGGGCCACACCCGTTTGACGCTCAGGGGTTACTCCTGGCTATGTGCTCAGAAATCGCCCCTGGCTTGGGGGGACCATATGGGACGCCGGGGGATCGAACCGCGGTCCTTCCTTGGCTAGCGCTTGCAAGGCAGACACCTTACCTCCAGCGCCACCTACCCGGCCCCTTTTTTTTTTTTTTTTGGTTTTAAGGTGGCGCTGGAGATAAGGTGTCTGCCTTGTAAGCGCTACCAAGGAACGGACCGCGGTTCGATCCCCCGGCGTCCCATATGGTCCCCCCAAGCCAGGGGCGATTTCTGAGCACATAGCCAGGAGTAACCCCTGAGCGTCAAACGGGTGTGGCCCAAAAACAAAAAAAAAAAAAAAAAAAAAAAGAAGCAACAGCCTTAATCTACCTTCCAATGGGGGTAAATTGACCTGCCAGATCACTATAACCAAGGGGCCTTCCCATCTTGTAAGTCAGCTGGTATTATTTTTTCAGCAAATGGGAATATACATTTTAAAAAATATATATCTTTATCTAAGCATCCTGATTACAAACATGTGTGTGGTTGGGTTTCAGTCAGACAAAGAACACCCCTTTTCACCAGTGAAACCTTTCCACTACCAATGCCCCGCATTTCCCTTCTCCCCCAGTAAATTAAAACCAGTTTCTGCCAAAGTGGATTTATTCTTTTGTCTGTTGAGGTAATTTTGGTTTTCAAGACCACAAATGTGGTACGGCATGATTTCACACCCTCTGAACATTTTATATATTACTACACCATACCCACTGTGTCTACTACAGTTTCCCTGGGGCTCCTCTTGAATTTTAGTTCATGGTCAGATGCAAAGGTGGTTTTCATTTGTTTTTGTCTCTAGCCTCGTTTTATTTCTGTACGTTCCATATAGAGTGAGATCACTTGGTTTTTGTCTGTTTTTCATCTGTTTCAGTTACCCTGAACCCTCCAACAACAGGCATGCTGTAGAAAAAAAAAGTGTTGAACTAGGGTTCCCACACACAAATTATGTATGCTACCTTTTGAGCTCTCTTTTTAGATAGATGAGTAATACATTATTGTGTATTACTATTGTGACCGCAACTTCTTTTTCCATTCATCTATCATGGAGACCATGCCATGTTTCCATATTTTGGTTCCTGCCAATAGCAATGAGTGTAGGTGTGCAGATATCTTTTTAACTGAGAAGTGTCTGCTCCTTCTATACCTCTGAGTGGAACTGTTGGATCATATGGTATATCTATTTTTGATATTTTGTAAAACATTCATACTGTTCCCCAGAGAGATTTATCTATTCATATTGTCACCAACAGTGTATGGATGTTACTATTTTTTTTCCAAACCCATCAATTCTTCTTATTTCTCGATTTCATTTTTTAGTTTAGGACTTTTTATAGATATACTTACTGGTCCTCTCTGAGTCCTGTTTGAGAAAGTATCTAGTTAGGCTTCTCCACATTTTTTATAAGATTTGGGCCTAATATTTGGTCAGATGTATGTCATGCAAATATTTTCTCTCATTTAATAGATGTATTTTTAGTGATAGTCTATCTCATAGTGGAAAAACTTTTTAGTTTGATGCAATCTCATTTATTTTGCTTTGGATACTCCTACCGTTAGCCATGCAAAACAATAAAATTAGAGTCTACCTAAAGATATATTTTTATATTCAATTTCTTTATACTTGTATACATACATCATTTTATAAGACATATGCACATACATAATTCGAATGCAATATAAATATTTGTGTAGAATATGTTAAATTATATTCATGCATGTCCATAAATGCACAAGCACACTCTACATGAGCTTATTCAAGTATAAATTTTGTTTTTTATTTCTCTTTGGTTCGTCCTTCCCTCTGCTTCTCTGTTCACTGACATCAAATGCCCTCCCTTAAAGAATCTATGTGAAAAATATAAAACCATTTGTAATTTGTTCTCTGCACCTATGTTCCTGTAATTATGCACAGTCACACCTCGGAGATTATCTTAGTTTTTAAAAAGTAAAGTCATGCTACATTGATTCTCTTGATATTGATATTCCTTGTCATATGCCTTGTGGAAATTCTTTCTAGCCACCTGATATAGCTTCAGTTCATTTTTTAAAGCTACGTAATAGTCTCAGCTGTCTATACTGGGTATGTTCTGTAACGTATTTAGCTATTACCTCACTCATGAAAGTTCATTGGTTTTTATTCCTCACTACTCTAAGAAATTGATGAAATAAATAACTCCAAGTCTTAGGAATATATGTCCTATGTACATTCTTATTTCTAAGGTATAAATTCCCAGGAGTACACATATGCCACTATACCTACATATGTATATATCACTGCTTATATATAAATGCAAATCAATGTTGCCAGAAAGGTGGCAATTCTTCCTATTTCTGCCTCAATGTATGCAGGTCTGTATTGTGCCCACTTTTACTTAGGAAGGGAACTATAGTTCGTTTTCATTTTGCAATATTTATGTTTTCTATTAACCTAATTTAGGGACTGACCTAATTCCTGGAATGAGGTAGGATTCTGCCCATTAAAATTTTAAAAGAATCGGCTTAAGCAATAGTATCACAGGAAGGATATTTGCCTTAATAAAGCTAAACTGAGTTTGATCACCAGCATCCCATATGATTTCCTGAGCACTGCCAGGAGTGATTCCTGAATGCATAGTCAGTAGTAAGCCCTGAATACTTTCATATGTGTGAAAGAGAAAAAGAGAAAAAGAAAGAAAGGGAAAGAAAGAAAGAAAAGAAAGAAAGAAAGAAAGAAAGAAAGAAAGAAAGAAAGAAAGAAAGAAAGAAAGAAAGAAAGAAAGAAAGAAAGAAAGAAAGAAAGAAAGAAAGAAAGAAAGAAACAGAAATAAAGAAAGAAATAAATAAAGAAAGAAAGAAAGAAAGAAAGAAAGAAAGAAAGAAAGAAAGAAAGAAAGAAAGAGAGAGAGAGAAAGAAAGAAAGAAAGAGAGAGAGAAAGAGAGAGAGAGAAAGAAATAGAGAAAGAAAGAGAGAAAGAGAGAAAGAAAGAGAGAAAGAAAGAAAGAAAGAGAGAGAGAGAAAGAAAGAGAGAAAGAAAGAAAGAAAGAGAGAAAGAAAGAAAGAAAGAAAGAAAGAAAGAAAGAAGAAAGAAAGAAAGAAAGAAAGAGAGAAAGAGAGAAAGAAAGAGAGAGAAAGAAAGAGAGAAAGAAAGAAAGAAAAAAAGAGAGAGAAAAAGAAAGAAAGAAGAAAGAAAGAAAGAAAGAAGAAAGAAAGAAAGAAAGAAAGAGAAAGAAAGAAGAGAGAGAAAAAGAAAGAAAAGAGAGAGAAAAAGAAAGAAAGAAGAAAGAAAGAGAAAGAGAAAGAGAAAGAGAGAGAGAGAAAGAAAGAAAAGAAAGAAGAAAGAAAGAAAGAAAAGAAAGAAGAAAGAAAGAAGAAGAAAGAAAGAAAGAAAGAAGAAGAAAGAAAGAAAGAAAGAAAGAAAGAAGAAGAAAGAAAGAAAGAAAGAAAGAAAGAAAAGAAAGAAAGAAAGAAGAAAGAAAGAAAGAAGAAAGAAGGATCAAGATTTGGTTCATCTCTGTTTTCTTTCAGTATTTTCTCCTTCCTTATAAACTCTAGAATTTGTCTCAGTTCAAAACTTGATTTTAGTACTCCTAGCTAGCTGTGAGATCTTAAACAATATGCTTCACCTTGCTAGCCTCAGAATACTTATTCATCAAATGACAATGATAATGATATATACTTTAAACAACTACTTGTATTTTATTGTAATTTAGATTTTAAAAAAAATTTACAATAGCTTCATTAATATCATATTTCCAATGCTACTCTACCTCACCAGCACCAAAGTGCCCAACCCCCTCAACCACTGTCCCAGTGTTTCCCTCTTTCCAGTCTTCACCATCCCCCATCTTTCCTCTCTCGGCTTGGTAACCAATTTTGTATTCTAATTCCAAAGGTTTGTCATTGTTTGATTTTGTCTCTTCCCTTCTTTTGTCCCTTATATGCCACCCATGAGTGAAATAATCCAGTACTTTATTTAGTATGATATCTTCCATTTCCATCCACATTGAAGCAAACTGCATGATTTCAACTTTTCTTACAGTTTTACAATATTACATTTAGTCCCCTCAACATATATGCCATAACTTCTTAAACCATTCATCTGCCCTTGGGTTCTTGGAATGCTTGCATCTCCTGGCTATTACATTATGTGTTACAGTGAACATAGGTATGCATATATCTTCTGATTGTATTAAGTTAAATCTACCTTGGTAGAAGTTAACACAGTACCCGGCCTATAAATAATATTTGTTTACTTTTCTCCTTCCCACTCGTTGGGAGCAATAATCTCCTTGTGTAGTACAGTGCTTGATACATACTCACTGACATATAAGTCATTATGATATTATTAGCGATTACAAGGTACTTTCCTTCTATGTCCAGAGGGAAATATGTTTATATGTGCATACATATAAACACCACGGTAGGCAAAATGTTCTAATCCTGAAGACTCATTTCCTGAGTACTGCAGGAATTGGAATCAGCAGGTATAAAATGAAATGAAATTATTTCTGCTTGGCTTTCCAACAAAGCCACCAGAATTCCTGAAAATTGTGCTAAAAAATATTCCTGAAATAGAATTATGTTTTCCTATTTCTTTATAAATGGCTATTCATTTTCCTGGTCATAAATTCCTCTTCCAGCAACATTTTGCATAGAAAAGCCATATTGTTCAAAAAGATAAAGCAATTAATGGGGTGGGGGTCCCATCTTCAGCAATAGCATATGAAACGTTGCCACCTCACCGGTATATAAAAGCTGAAAATCACAGTCTATTGTTCTTGGACTGGTGCACATGACAGAGGTCTATACATGGTATAAAAGGGTTGAGGAATTCTGGTTTTTTGGATGGTAAAAGAGCAGAGATTTCATGTTTTTTAGAAGTTTTCTAATTCTGATTAGAAGGTTGTTCAGATTTGAAATCCCATTGATTAAAGTTGCCTGGGAATCCTTTCTGAACTCATTTTTCCTAACATATCTTTGAACTTTCTCCACCACCTTTTATCCTATACTTTCTTCCCTAGTAGGTCCACTTGCCCGGACCCTCAAAAATAGCTGGCTTTATTTTTTTAATCAAATGAACAAAATAAAAAGTCAAGATTATACAGAGATGTTAAAAACCCAAACTTGGGGCCTCCAACTCTACAGCCTCTATTAGTACCCAGGGCATGGCTCTCATTGAGAGAAAGGGTTTGTGTCACTGTACTCAATCAGTGTTCTTTCATTCCCTTTCATTAGGCGCCATGTTTGCCTGACAAAGGATAACAAATGGACACGGTTGGTCCCTAATGTGCTCTTGACTACAGATTCTGCGCCATTTCTCTGGAAAGCAATTGCAATTATTTGTCATTTTAATATGACTTGGCAAGGAGGTCTGAAAAACATGGCTATTACTCATCAATATGTATATTTTGTACTTATATTAATATTAGAATATCATTATTACTCGTCTCACATTGTAAGAGCAAGATAAAATTACACCTTGTAAAAAATGCATTAAAATTCTCTTCAGCTGCATTCGTCTAGCAAGAGTAAAGGTAATTTAAGAGCTTCCACCATTTATATGCTAAATGCTACCATTTATTATTATTAGTGGAGAAATACCTTCACCTTTGCACTAATGGAAAATATATCAATATGTTTCCACTGTTAATTGAAAATAATATAGCTAATACTTAAATGCAAATCTTTAAAAATACATCTATCCATCCTTTTATATCCTGAAATGTTCTAGTACCTCGTCTTTCTATCATGTTGGCATAAGAGAAGTATAATTTTAATATTTCAGTATAAATCTTGAATTCTTGAATGTTGTGTTCTATCAGAGACCATTTGCATTATGGTTCACTTTTTTAACCATTAAAATTCAAAACTAACTTTGTAAATAATGACTACTGATTTATCAGCCAACCTTCTTTCAATGGATGTAACTCATATTCTGTCATAATTATGATGGAGCAAGTTAAACCCCATCCATTTGGGGGCAGTTTTAAATTACTTTTGTAATTTCATCAAGCTTTCTTACTAATTCCAAATGAGAACTAAGTAAAATTCAAACACAAACACAGGTTTTTTCCATTGCAGTAAGGTTAGATTATATTAGTTGATATTCTCTTCCAACCATCTTAACATGACAATATAAACATTGTATTGACACTATCATATATGATTGGTTTATATTGTCTCTAGACAATACATATTGTCAGTCTAATATAGTATAGTGACAATGCAATATAGTCTGGAGATGATCTAAACGATCTAACTAAAGTTTAGATTGTCTCTAGACAATGCTACAAACACTGTCCTCACCTGAGATATTTTTTTATATCATACCACATCCATCACCAAGTATCTCTTTCACCACCATCAATCAACCCCAGTGATTTGTTCTCTTTCTGTTTGTTAGACTCTCAGGATTTACTTTGTGACCTTTCTTCTTAGCTTGATCTTTTTGTCTGAGTTAAATCATATGGCTTTTTTTTTTCTCATTTTGACTCATTTCATTAAGTCATGAAAGTTCCATTTTGAAGCTTCATCCTTGTTGTTGCCTATTGTGAGATTCCATCTTCTTGTGGCTGAGTAGTATTTCACGTATATACATGCAACATCTTTATCAATTCAAATGCCATCAAATACTTGAACCACTTGCATATAGTGGCTTTGGTGAATAGTGTGCAGCATACATGGGGTGAACCCATCTTTTTTTAATTTGGGATGAATACTCAAGAGTGAGATTACTGGATTTTATTTTATTTTGGGGGGCGATTCACACAGCAGCACTCAGGAGTGACTCCTGGCTCTACTCTCAGAAATCACTCCTGGCAGGCTCAGGGGACCATATGAGATGCCGGGATTCAAACCACCAACCTTTTGCATGCAAGGCAAACGCTCTACCTCCATGCTATCTCTCTGGCCCCTGGATTTTATATTTTTATTTTTGTTAAGAAAACCGCATGCTGTTTTCCATGGTGACCAATTTAAAAAATATATATAACATTTTCTTCTCATCAGTAGTATACAAGGGATTCTTGCCAACTCCTTGCCACCACTTATTAAACCTTTTGTATTGTAATATACCAATAAAATGGAAGTGGTCTAGTTTAGTAGAATCTGACTCCAGAATAAATAATATTACACATATACACCAATAAGAGTGAGAAAAAAGCCAATCAAATAGTTTTTCATATTTCTAACTGAATCAGAATTATACCCTCAGAAGCTCACAATAAAGTTCAAAGTTTACCCTTCATAATTAATTATTAATTACCTCATAAAAGACTAGACACATTTATTTTTGGTTTTGGGAGCACACCCAGCAGCAGTCAGGTGTTACATCTGACTCTGTGCTCATAAATTACTCATGGCAAGGCTTGGGGAATCATACAGGATACTTGGGATCAAACCAGTTGGCTATGTGCAAGGTAATTGGCCCTAACCATTTTGCTATTGCTCCACCCAAAGCCACATTTTTAAAATCACCTAAATAGTCTATGTTCCAGGGAGTATACCAAGTTTGGTTTCAACTCAGAGGACTTAGAAAACTAGAAGAAAGACAAAAATCTCTTGCTGAGAAAGAAAGCAAGATACAACATTCAAGATAAAACATTTTGCTTGAAGCAAGGTGTAATCATCAAAATAAAACATCATGTTGCTTATATGAGTAAGATGGGGGTATAACTGGGATGAGAAAAGACAGAACATTTCAGAAAGCATAATCAAACTTCTACTTACCAGACAACTGGAGTGAAGCAAAGTGAGCCTCAGACAAATATGTATTTCCAAGGTTATTCACTTCATTGCTATATCTTAAAAGAAAGGATAGGTTAAACAAAATTTAGATCATAATGAATTATCTAAAGTTATCTTAAGAACTATCGGTATGGGGCACTTAAAATCTTATCTTAACAGTTTAATTTTAATGTGAATATATAAATAATGCAACTCACAAAATTAAATTTAAAAGAATGCACAGGCATAAAAACAGATACATGTATGAAACAGTATGCTACAAAAATAATCACTTAAGTGGACAAGATTATGGTGATTTTAATTTTCTTGGTATAATTTTATATATTACTAGAGATTTTCTGCAATGAATGTATTGCTTTGGTCAGAAAAAAGTCACTTAAGAGGCATACTGAAATATTAATTGTAATATGACTTTTTAATGTGTAGAATTTAAAACTTTCATCTTTACAACTCAGCCCTGGATGAAATTATGGGTTTCTGTTAAATTATTAGAGGGTTTAAATCTGTCTCAGAAAACTTTTGGTCCTACTTAATGTTATTTTAAACATTGACACTTCATATTTTACAAAGCATCTATATGAAAACTTCAGCATTGTAGGAGGTATATTAAAAATTTGCACTCGTTCTAAAGAAACACAGAATCTCTAGGAAATACAAAAACACTAAGTACTTTTAAGAATAACATTAAAACTGTACCTTGTGTTTTAAGAAATTGGACCACTCCAGGGCCAGAACTATAGTGCAAGCGGCTAATCCAGGACAGACCTCGTGTTCGAATCCCCGGCGTCCCATATGGTCTCTCAATCCAGGAACGATTTTTGCACATAGAGCCAGAGAAATCCCTGAGTCTTACTGGGTGTGGCCAAAAACCTAAAAAAGAAAGAAAAAAAAGAAAAGAAGGAAGGAAGAAAAGAAGAAAGGAAGGAAGGAAGGAAGGAAGGAAGGAAGGAAGGAAGGAAGGAAGGAAGGAAGGAAGGAGAAGGAAGGAAGGAAGGAAGGAAGAAGGAAGGAAGGAAGGAAGGAAGGAAGGAAAGAAGGGAAGGAGGAAGGAACAAATGGAGGGAGGGAAAAAGAAATTTCATGAATAGAGAATACATGAGGTACTTTATATCTATCACCATCCCCCAAGTGAATAAAATATCATGGCAAAAACATTTTAGTTAACATTTCAAAATAATATCTTATTATAGAAAGTATCAGTAACTTTTTTTATAAATCAATAACCAATTATGAAATATAATGGGAGAAAAATCTCATTTATTTTGTTAGTAGTGGACATGAAAATAATTAAAAAAAAAAAACACAAAAAAAAAGGAATTGAAGAGATAGACCAGAGTAAGACACTTGCCTTGAAACCAATGAAAATTCGATCCTTGGCATTCCATATGGCGTGAAGTACCACCAGGAGTAATGTAAAAGTAAATGTAAATGTAAAAATAAATGTAAAAAAGTAAATGTAAAAAATGTAAAAAAAAAAAAAAAAGTAAAATGTAAAAGAAGAAGTATGGATAGGTGTAACACCAAATCTAAATAAATGAATAAATACAGGATCTATACTGAAAATTTAAAAAGTAGAAACTAAATCTCTTAAAAGAAACGTAAAATTTATAGCACAGCAGGTAGGGCATTTGCCTTGCATGTGGCCTATCTGGGTTTTCATCCCCGGTGTTCCATATGGTTTCTTGGAGCCTGTCAGCCTGCTCTGTGAGCACAGAGCCAGGAGTAATGCCTGAATGTGGCCCCAAAACAAAGAAAGAAAAAAATGAAAATTAAGAAATACTGGGGAAAAATCATTTACTCTAGATCTTTGAATTTATGCAGTTACAAAACAAATACAAGTAAAAATTTTCCATTTGAAAACTTTAAATTCAAGTTTATTTTAAAAGACATTTATGGGACAGAGAAAATAAAGTGGGGAAAAGAGTAAAAAGGGATGAATGGAATGCCCAACTAGATATTAAAGGTGTTTATAAAACTACAGTAATTAATAGTTTATGACTTCCTAGAAACAATAATAGCTGTTGTGTCAAAAGCATCAGAATAATATTCAGCTCACTCAGTGATGGTATAATTGAAGATAAGCTAATCTCTCATCAAGCCATTTCTCAATAGTTTAAATGAACTATCATTCCATTCAAGACAGAGGGTCAACACTCTACCATTAGTTTACTAGTAGTACATGGTCTAAATAATGACACTTGGGTAAGACATATATAATAATCCCATTGGATGAAGCTGTTTTTATTACCTTGAATTGCATGAGGAGCCTATAATATGTTGGTAAATGATTCAGACCCACGTGAGTATAGTTTTAAGAAATTTAAGCTGCTTTATGGCCAGAGCAACAACAACACAGCAGGGAGGGTGCTTGCCTTGCATGCAGCAGACCCAAGTTGGATTCCCCATCCCCACCCCATCTCATATGGTTCTCTGAACCTGCTAGAAGTGATTCCTGTGTGCAGAGCATGGAGTAGCCCCTGAGCACTGCAGAGGGTAGCATACAGATAAAAACAAACAAAAAAAGAAATTTAAACTGCTTTAAAAAGAATATTAGTTTGATCTGTACTGTAGGCAAATCAAGGCAATAATATTCTTTCTAATAAAAGTTTTTGTACAGTTAATTAGTAAACCCATTGAAAATTTATGAGCTATAGCAGAGGTGTTTAACAGTATAGTACCTATGATGCCTATGGTAGTACATTAATAACTTCGCTGGAATTTCAAAAGCTTTTTAAGCACTCAATGAAGGAGCATCACATTAAACTAGAGGTTTCCAGATTCTCAGGTGGGATTATAAACTGGTAACATCAATGTCTTTGTTTAATTTCTTTAATGTAGTAGTAGTCTATATGTGTTTTCAAATACCAATATGTATGTAGCTGTTAACTACTAATCCAAGAAATTTTAGAGGCAAACATTTGAGATTAAGAAGCTGGAAATAGGGTTGGAGTGGTGGCACAAAAGATAAGGCATCTGCCTTGCCCGTGCTACTCTAGGACAGAGGCAGTTTGATCCCGTGGCATCCTATGTGGTCCCCCAAAGCCAGAGTGATTTCTGAGCTCATAGCCAGGAGTAACCCCTAAGCGTCACTGGTTGTGGCCCAAAAAACAAAACAAAACAAACAAACAAAAATAGAAGCTGGAAATATCAATTTAGAAAGAGCATTAAATATATACAAATTTCTTTTTTGCTTAATGATAATGAGAAAGTATATGATAATTAGGAATATTTTGTTTTTTATTTGGGGCCACACCCAGAAGTGCTTAGGGTTTGTTATTGGCTTGACTCAGGAATTACTCTTAGAGGGTTTGGGGGACTGTATGGGATGCTGGAAATAAAACCCAGGTCAGCTGCATGTAAGGCAAACATCCTACCTGCTGATAATTAGAAATATTTTAAATTATTAAAAAGAAGCAATTGGGAAATTTTCTTATAATAATCCTAGAATTTGATCATTGAAATAAAGTACTCAGGTTTAGCTTTATAATGAAGGAAACACTGGATAGATTCAACTTAAAGTCTTGAGTCTTTCTTTTAAAACCAAATTGAAGATAATAAATATATGGGAATAATAATTGTAGAGTAGTCTTGTTTTTTTCTAAAAAGGAGTCTTGTAAATAATGTACTTGTTGAACTCTAGGTATTAGAAAAATACATTACTGAATATATTGAACTTGTATACTTCATCTTGGAGAGGAACCATAAAAGTTGTGTGTTAATTTTTTTCTTGACCAAACAATTAAGCTTTGATTTTAATTTCTAACCAAGAATATGAATTTTCTACCCAAGATAGCAAATTGCAACAGAACGGACCACAGGCAAACAACAAAACACTTGACTGAGGTCACTATAACCAACTCATCTAAGAGTCCATTTGCTGATATTAGAAGTCTCTTGAGAAGCACTGAAATTTCAGATTCATATGCAAGGACAATGGCTAATTGAAGCAAACAGAAAAAAATATACTGTGACTGTCATCCATCTCTGATAGTCTTTTAAATGACCCCCTACCAAGTGTTACGTCTTTCCTTTAAGGAATTCTTCCCTTAAATCAGGACAATGTTTGTGGCAACAGATTTCAGTATAGTTTCATCTACCATCTTTGTGTTTTCCTGAGGCATCACACACCCTTTCCTAGAAGTGGACAGTATCTATAACATGTTACTGATGATCAAAATTTTACAGAGATGGTGGCCATAACTCTCGTGATTATGTTTAAACTTCCTAAAGCACAGTCTTGACAGCAGACCTCATCCAAAAGGACTCTAGTCCTAGCTAATTTGAAAGAGATAAGCAGCCAGGTTGGGAAAGTAGAGCTGGCAAACAAAAGTGGGAAGCCTCTAGATTCTGAGGGCAGCCAACAGACCAGAGAAATTTAGTGGTCCAACCTAACAGAAGTGAATCCTGCCAGTGACCCTAGTGACCTTGAAAGGGCTCTTCTTCAGTCAAGTCTCCAGCTGAAAAGGTGGCCCCGCGCCATCTTAATTTACTGGGTGAGACACCAGGGTTGTCCCCAATTAAGCCAATACTCAACCTCTTTTTTTTTTCTTTTTTTTTTTTTGTGGTTTTTGGGTCACACACGGCAGTGCTCAGGGGTTATTCCTGGCTCCATGCTCAGAAATTGCTCCTGGCAGGCACGGGGGACCATATGGGACGCTGGGATTCGAACCGATGACCTTCTGCATGAAAGGCAAACGCCTTATCTCCATGCTATCTCTCCAGCCCCAGTACTCAACCTCTTATCCCAAGAAAATGAAATCCTGCGTGTGTGTGTGTGTGTGTGTGTGTGTGTGTGTGTGTGTGTGTGGGGTGTGTGTGTGTGTGTGTGTGTGTGTTGTTTGAAGTTCCTGAATCTGAGGTAATAGTGCTCTGCAGCAATCCAAAATGAACACACAATTTTCTTTTGGAAATAATTGTAGCTAGTTGAAGCTCTTCAGATACCCCTTATGTTCCCTTGACTCTCGAGCTTATTGAGGATACTTCTGCTCAGGTCACAGTCATGAGGCTCCGGAGTCAGTTTTTCTGCCAAGCACGATGATGTTGGCACACAATTCTGCTCCCGCTCCAGCATCTAACAAGACGAAACACATTTCCTCAGTTCCTCAGAAGAGATGAAATTATGGTGTCATCTCAAGCCAAGAAAATAATTTCCCACCTGTACATAATAAAGGCTGGCTGGTACAGTCAACTAAATGATGTTAGGAAGGAACCTCAGGCTAAATAAACTTAATAAAATAAATATGTATTATGGGAGCTTTGGGCAGCCTGAAATTTTGAGTTGCATATGTTTGTCTTTTCCTTGCTTAAATGTCTTAGCAACTTTTACCCAATGATCTCACTGTCAGGAAGCCCATCAAAATGATTATTCACTTTATAATAAGTCTCCCATTTCAGAGCTGCGCATTTTCAGGAGGTCAAAGGCAAAGAGCTACAAAAAATTTTTACTCCCAGTTTTATTTATTTTTGCTTAATTTTTTTAAAGTTCAGTACCATAAAAAGTTTTACCACCGGAATGTCCTTTTCTCCTCCTTAATAAAATGTGAAATAATCTTTTCTTAGTTGTACTGAAATTGTCTGTGATTTTTTTTTGAAGTCCTTCAAATTGCAACTATCTTTTCTTTTCATTTATTTTAAAGTGTTCTTTAGTAAATACATAAGGCAAACTCTATTCCTATCTTGCTTATCTCTGATAAGACTTTAAAAATAAGTATTAAAGTTACTAATTTATTGCAAAGACAAATGTATGCCAATTTATTGTGTATGCAGCTCTGGAGACTAGATTAGAATAATTAGAACCAAATCTAAATTCTGCTATTACAACACAGTGGTTGCTGATTGAGACACATAGAGAAAAAAAAAGAAGAGAAACAGAATATAAATAAGAGGGCGAAGAGGAGAAAGAAGAGAAATAAATAGGGTATAAAGGAGTTGAGAAAGAAGACTTTTTTTAAATGAAAGAAATCAAAGAATAAAACTAAAACTGACTTAGAGTCCGAGAAGAACTAACAATGATATCAAGTCAAGGCATTTCCCAGCCTTGAATCCTGATGTAGCCCTTCTGGAAAATGCTAATATCTCTCACACCTTTTCCATTATTAACCGACACATCAGATGCTTAGAGATGTTTCCACAGTGAGATCTAACTACTGAACCTTCTGACCACAAGTACTATGCCTTGTGATAGATTCCATATTAGTTATTTCTTCACTCTCCTCCTCCTCGCTTAGCCTCTTTGGTAGTGAAATCCACATTCAAATTATATGACATGCTGAAGTCAGTGAAGAATTCCATTCTCAGATTCCTGGAACTAAGGGACCTATACAATATTGCATCCAACAAACAAGAAAAGTTTGATTGGAAACTGAAGAGTGGATCAGGGCCTAAGCATTTCAACTCACTCTATAATTATAGGCATAAGAGAGATAAAATTGCCAATCTAGCTAAGAACAAGATGAAGCTACTCACCCTTGAGATCCACTTTCAAACACTGAACCACAAGAGGTTCCTTCGTCTCAACAGGGGAAGTGGAAGTAACCTGAATAAAGGAGGAACCTGTCAGTTAAGTGCTGCATGACAAAATGCGAAGAATTTCTGTGTTGCCTTTTAGATAAACTCACTAAGGGACCCATAAGGAAACACTGCCTTGAAATACAAAACTGCTTGGTAACCTCCCCTATAAAACATAAAGATAACTCCATTCAGGACCAGAAATTGAACATCAAGCTAGCCTAGGAATAAAGCATAATAAAATGCATGGATGGTGGTAACTAGCTGAAGTAAAACATAAAGAAAAATTGATATGAAGATGCACAAAGTAAAAATATTAAAAACTCATATTACAGGAAACTAATATAGTAATGTAGAAAAATTTATCCCAAATGCTAGGAGGTGTGGGAACTGATTATAAGAAGTTTTAAGAATAAAACAGCAAAAATACTAATTATAAATATTATTAAATTGGCCACACAAGAATTTAACTGGGGACAGAGAGATAATAACAGTGGGCAAGGTACTTATCTGAAGCCAACCCAGTTTGATCCCCAGAAACATGTATATCCCTCCCCCAACAATTCCAGGAATGATCCATGAGCACAAAGTCAAAAGCAAGCCCTAAGCAGAGCTAGGTGTGACCTCAAAACAAACAAAATTTAAAAAAAGAAAAAAAAAATGACATGTAAAATCACAAAATTCAAATTTTATATATTTTCTATATTGATAACAAAAAAGGGAGTGGTTTATTTAAAACACAAGGCACTCGTGAATAAGAAAATATAAGTAGAGGGGCTAGAGCTGTGGTGCAAGTGGTTGAGTGTTTGCCTTGCATGCACTAACCTAGGACAAACCTTGGTTCAATCCCCCAGCATCCCATATGGTCCCTCAAGCCAGGAGTGATTTCTGTGCTCATAAGGTGTAACTCCTGAGGGAAGAAAGGAAGGAAGGAAGGAAGGAAGGAAGGAAGGAAGGAAGGAAGGAAGGAAGGAAGGAAGGAAGGAAGGAAGGAAGGAAGGAAGGAAGAAGGAAAGGAAGGAAGGAAGGAAGGAAGGAGAAGGAAGGAAGGAAGGAAGGAGGGTGGAGGGAGGAAGGGAAGGGAGGAAGGAAGGAAGGAAGGAAGGAAGGAAGGAGAGGAAGGAAGGAAGGAAGGAAGGAAGGAAGGAAGGAAGGAAGGAAGGAAGGAAGGAAGGAAGGAAGGAGGAAGGAAGGAGGGAGGGAGGGAGGGAGGGAAGGGAGGAAGGAAGGAAGGAAGGAAGGAAGGAAGGAAGGAAGGAAGGAAGGAAGGAAGGAAGGAAGGAAGGAAGGAAGGAAGGAAGGAAGGAAGGGAGGGAGGGAGGGAGGGAGGGAGGGGTAGGTAAGGAAGGAAGGAAGGGAGGGAGGGAAGGAAGGAAGGAAGGAAGGAAGGAGGGAAGGAAGGGAGGAAGGAAGGAAGGAAGGAAGGAAAGAAGGAAGGAAGGAAGGAAGAAGGAGGGAGGGAGGGAGGGAGGGAAGGAAGGAGGGAAGGAAGGAGGGAGGGAAGGAAGGAAGGAGGGAGGGAAGGAAGGAAGGAAGGAAGGAAGGAAGGAAGGAAGGAAGGAAGGAAGGAGGGAAGGAAGGAAGGAGGGAAGGAAGGAAGGAAGGAGGGAGGGGGGAAGGAAGGAAGGAAGGAAAGGAAGGAGGAAGGAAGAAAGAAGAAAGAAAGAAAGAAAGAAAGAAAAGAAAGAAAGAAAGAAGGAAAGAAAGAGAGAAAGAAAGAAAGAAAAGAAAGAAAGAAAGAAAGAAAGAAAGAAAGAAAGAAAGAAAAAGAAAAGAAAAAGAAGAAAGAAAGAAAAAATAAAGAAAAAAGAGAAAGAAAAGAGAAGAAAAGAAAGAAAGAAAGAAAAGAAAGAAAGAAAGAAAGAAGAAGAAAGAAAGAAAAAGAAAGAAAGAAAGAAAGAAAAGAAAGAAAGAAAAAAGAAAGAGAAAATAAAAGAAAAAAGAAAGAAGAAAGAAAAGAAAGAAAAGAAAGAAAGAAAGAAGAAGAAAGAAAAGAAAGAAAGAAAGAAAGAAAGAAAGAAAGAAAGAAAGAAAGCATAAATAGAAAAATAGGAACATATGAGAACAAAAATGCAATATTCTACAATAAAAATGCAAGTAAGCATGCACTGAAGATTAGCATCCTATATAGCCAAGAAATTTTAATTAGGAGAGCAGTATAAATTTTCCACCATATTTCTATTAGCCTAGATAAAAAATGATAATACCCACTGTTAGCAAGTATGCTAGGAAATAGTTTTACTGAGATACACATATTCACAATTTTTATAGTCATCATTGTACTTACTCTGTAATCTAGAATTATTATCTATAGTTTAAATTAGTACAATTATATTACTAAACCAAGCTCCAGAACTAATTTTGTGCCCAATTCTTTTTTTAGAACACTACACATAATTTAATTTTAATATAATAGCCATATGTCACAGAAGATTTTGAAGCAATTTATGTTAGCCATCAAACTTTGGTGTTTTTAACTATTGTTCACATGACATCATATTTTTAAGGTAAAGACAATATATATGTTGTTTAAAATGTTTATAATCTCTTAGAATAAGTTAAGTCAATAGTCCCAGATAGACAGATGAGTCTATAATTGCAATATTAAACAATTTTATAATTGTCATGAACTCTTTAGAAGTCACAAATAGAATACTAATTTATTAAAGTTTATTATAAACTTTAATATTTCAACAAGCCAGTGTTTTGTTAAGCAACAGAAATAAGACATTGGGTATAAACATCACATCTCTGTCCATTCATATGTTGTTGGACACGAGTTGTTTCCAAATCTTGGTTATCATGGGTAAAGCTGCAGTGGATATAGGTCCATGTATAGCTTTTCTAATTAGTGTCTCGTTTTCTGGGATAGATGCCAAGGAGTAGAATTGCTGGATTGATTTTTAAAATGCTGAGAAACTGCCATCAGGACTGAAACCAGTTTACATTCTCATAAACAATAAGAGTGAACATGCCTTTTCCTCAGACATCCTGTAAGCACTTGTTGCTGGCCCTTTGGTATAGAACATTCTCAAAGGTGAGAGGTGAGCTCTCACTGTTGGTCATCGTTTATTATTTATAAAAATTCTCAATGGTCCAAAATATTTTAAAAGATTTGCATGCTAAGAATAAAGGTAAGATAAAACTACAGAAATTAAAACATGTGATTGCATTTATATTACAGAAGTACAATGTATATAAATGCACTTTTGGGGGGGGCAAAATGTATTTCTTAGCATCTATTTACTTAAAATTGTTAGAGAAAAATCTACCAATGTTTTAACCAGTTTGTTTTGGGGGCTTTTTTGTTTGTTTGTTTGTTTGTTTGGAGCACACCCAGTGATGCTCAGGGTTACTCCTGGCTATGTGCTCAGAAATTGCACCTGGCTTAGGGGACCATATATGGGACGGGTATTGAACTGAGGTCTGTACTAGGCAAGTGCTGGCAAGGCAGATGCCTTACTGCTCTGCACCACCGCACCAGTCTCTTGTTTCTATTAAGCAATAAAATAATAAGACTTTCTGGTTAAAGAAATAACAAGTCTTTTTGGTTAAATAAGAATATTATCTGATTAAATAACAATACTATCTGGTTAAAAATATATGTTTTTCATCAAACATGAAAGAAAATCTGTCATTTATATATACTGTGTACTGACTGGGAGGGGCAGTGAGATAGTATGGTGAGTAGGGTTCTTGCCTTTCAATCCCTGGCATCCTGTATGGTTTCCTGAGCCCACCCACAGGACTGATCCCTGAATGTAGAGCCAAAAGTAAGCCCTGAATACCACTGGATGTGAACCCCAAGCAGACAGAGATAGCATGTTATTTTTCTTCCAAAATTACAATGAACTTTAGTATTTTTTCCAACTGTTGTTATCAGAACACTAGCTAGAAAAATTCAGTACCTGAATTTTAAATATTGGATAAATTGATAAATAGATAAAAGGTGGATATATTCAAGAAAGAATGTAGGTAATGAATGGAAGATGGATACATACATGCATGGCTGAATAAATCATAGAAGGGTGATGGATGGATGGATGGATGGATGGATGGATGGATGGATGGATGGATGATGGATGGAAGGATGGATGAATGGATGGATGGATGATGGATGGATGGATCAATTGATCGATCAATCAATAGATGGATTGATGGATCAATGGATGGATGAATGGGTGGCTGAATGGGTGAGTGGATGGATGGATAAATGGGTGGGTGGATGGTATTCAACCAATGGAGAGAATGAACCAAATATGTTTCTTTAGAAAACCACTATGTTCGTATCTTCTAAATGTGATATTAGAATCGGTAAACAGCTGAACACTGTAACAGTCAATTTATACATTAAGAAAAAGGCAAAACAAGATTATGCTCATATTGTTAAAAATAATTTCCAGAATTTCATATTCTGGAAATAAAAAATACAATATCTTCGGAGGTCTGAGAAATATTCCAGCTGTTTACTTTCCTTGCATGCGGCTCACCCTGATTAGATCCCCAGAACCCCACATGATCTCTGAGCGCTGCCAGGAGTGACACCTGAGCGCAGAGCCAGGAGTAAGCCCTGAGCACTTCCAGGTGTGATCTACCCCCAAAAAATATTTTAATGATATTGCTGGAGCCAGAGTGATAATATATTGATCAGAATTTGGCTGATCATGCCTACTAGGTATAGCCACTAGGTATAGCCCTGGTAACATTCTCTTCACTATGTCTGGGATCAAGCAGTGACCATCTCACTATACCAGACGAACACTGCAAGAATTGTTTTCCAGATCCCCTGAACACTACTAGCGTGATCTCTTAAAAAATAAAAGGCCTTTAGAATAGAAATGACTATGCTTTACATTAATGCAGTGACACCAACACTGCAAATTGTGTTAATAAAACCACACGCAGGCCCAGACCCGCAGCTGCCCCGGCAACCCAAGCAACCTGCCCCAGGGACCCCAAGCCTGAGTGGAAGGTAAGAGGGGTGAGGAGAATCCTGCACCTGACCCACTCCACACGGCTGGGACAGGCTAGGACCAATAGACTGGGTGAGATTGGGCTTGCCACCTGGATCTTTGGGTGACCTAGAGCAGCCCACCCCCCTAAGCCCCGGAGTGGACCTGGGACTCCCCAAGGGCTGAGGGCAGCAGCTGACAGGGTTTGGCTGAGGGAATTTCTTCTGCTGAGGTTCGAAGGGGGTGGAGCTCCATTGACTTCCAAAGAGATGAGGGAGGATAGAGAGCTAGGCTCAACAGCGCCAGCAACCATTGTGGCCAGGAGCGGAACTGCACTGACTGACAAGAATAAGGAGAAGGAAATTGACAAGACCCACTGAAGGAAGGCTGACATCCAGGTAGCAAAGTGGGGGAGAAAGAGCTAGGCTCAACAGCGCCCTCCACCATTGTGGCCAGAGGAGGGCCTGCACTAGTGGACAACAAAAGGAAAAAGCAACGGATCAGGCCACATAAAGAGCACAGGAGGAGCCAAACCTCAGCGAGCTTATCCAACAGCCCCCTCTAGAACCAACTTCAGGAAGGGGACCCATCTTCACGCCTCAGGGGACCAAAGCAGGCTGAATTTAGAAAGCACAGCACTCCAAAGCACACCAATAAATACAAAGAAATATGGGTAAATCAAGGAGAACCCTAATATCTGGAGATATGGAGACAAACCCTAGCAAGTTTCCAAGTCCACCAAAATGCACGGATCCATGGGAAGAAGACCTAAAAGCAGCCATGAGGAAGGAAATGCAAGAATTGATCAAAGAAATGAAAGAAACGCTACCTACCGAGTATAAGAAATCTATGGATGAACAAATCAGCCAAATTAAAGAAGAAATGTTAAAGAAAATGAGAGATTCCATACAAAAAGAATTGAAGGAATTAAAAGACAAAGTAACAAGTCTTACAAGCAGAAACACAGAGTTGGAGAAGCACATCGAGGAACTCGAAGGAAAACTGCAAACAAAAAATGATCAAGAAACCAATAAAGAAATAAAAGGCAAAGCACTGGAAGGAAAAATTCAATATCTAATGAACAAGGACAAAAGAAACAATATAAGAATTGTGGGTATACCAGAAGGGGAGGAAATAGGGAAAGGGGAAGAACAAGTAGTCAGGAAAATAATAGCAGAGAACTTTCCAACCCTCTGGAAAGAAACTTCACTGCAAATCCAGGAAGTGAAGAGAGTTCCTAATAAAATAGACCCTAATAAACCAACACCAACACACAATCCAAATGGCAAAAACAAAAACAAAACAAAACAAAAAAACCAGGAACTCCTTAAAGCAATAAGGGAGAAAAAAAACCCTCAAGTACAAAGGAAGGGACATAAAAATCAAACTAGATCTCCCATTTAAAATAATTCAAGCAAGAAGACAGTGGAATGACATATTTAAATGACTGAATGAAAGAAATTTCCAACCTAGGGTCCAATACCCAGCAAAACTATCATTCATATGGGAGGGCAGACTAAAAACATTCTCAAACAAGAACAAACTTGAACTATTTGTGCAAACAAAGCCGATCCTAAACAACCTACTCAGAGACGAATTACACAATTCAAACCCCCGATTGTAACAACAACCACTCCACACAACACAACTGCACCACAGTCCTCTCTCTCAATAATCTCCCTAAATGTTAATGGACTAAACTCTCCAATTAAAAGACACATAGTAGAGAACTGGATTAGAAAAAATAAACCGGACTTCTGCTGTCTGCAAGAAACACAGCTTCAACTACAGGATAAGCACCAGCTTAGAATAAAAGGATGGAAAGTAATTATTCAGGCCAATGGAAAACAAAAAAGAGTAGGGACAGCCATTCTTATATCAGACCAAATTGCATTCAATCTCAAGAAAGTGATCCGAGACAAAGAGGGTCACTACCTACTGATCAGGGGAACATTAGATCAAGAAGTACTAACCCTAGTCAATATCTATGCACCTAATATAGAGCCAGCAAAATGTGTGAGGCAACTGCTCGCAAACCTGGAGAAACACATGAAGGGAAATGTGATAATAGTAGGGTTCCTCAATACTCCACTATCACCACTGGACAGATCCGCCAAACAGAAAAATAGCAAAGAAATAAGAGCCCTAAATGAAAAATTAGAAGATCTAGGGCTAATAGACTTATATAGAGCCCTCCATCCCCAGAAAGCAGAATACACATTCTTCTCAAGCCCACATGGAACCTTCTCCAGAATAGACCATGTCTTAGGATACAAAGCCAACCTATATAAGACCACAATGTAAGGATTATTAGAAGCACCCTATCAGATCACTATGCAACAGAGGTCAAAATTGACTTCAAGAAGAAACAATGGAGAAAAACTAATACCTGGAGATTAAATAACATGCTGCTCAACAATAGCTGGATCAAAGAACAACTCAAGGAAGAAATAAAAAGATTCCTTGAGACAAATGATAATGAAGATACAACTTGTCAAAATTTGTGGGACACAGAAAAAGCAGTAATTAGGGGGAAACTCATAGCAATACAGGCCTATGTCAAGAAACAGAAAAATAACAAAATCAACAGTTTAAATGATCACCTTAAGAAATTGGAGCAACAGCAACAGAGAAATCCAACCACAACCAGAGGCAAGAAATAATAAAAACCAGAGCAGAAATAAACAACATAGAAACTAAGAAAACAATACAAAAAATCAATGAGACCAGGAGTTGGTTTTTCAAAAAAAATAAACAAGATAGACAAACCACTGGCAAAACTCACCAAAAAAAAAAAAGAGGAAAAACACCCAAATCAGTAGGATCACAAATGAAAGGGGAGAGATTATAACAGAACCCCAAGAAATACAACATATCATGAGATCATATTATGAACAACTATACTCAGTTAGGCTAGAGAACCCAGTAGAAATTGACAGATTCCTGGAAAAATATCATCTTCTGAGACTAGAAAAGGAAGAACTAGAAAGCCTAAATAGACCAATCACCTCAGAGGAAATTGAAGATGTAATTAAGAAACTCCCTAAGAACAAAAGTCCAGGCCCAGATGGATTTACAGGTGAATTCTACCAAACATTTCGAGAAGACCTGCTACCACTTTTCCATAGGCTCTTCCAAACCATAGAAAAAAAACAGGAATCCTCCCCAATTCCTTTTATGAGGCTAATATCACACTCATTCCCAAAGATGGCAAAGACACCACCAAGATAGAAAACTACAGACCAATCTCACTAATGAACATAGATGCAAAGATACTCAACAAAATCTTAGCAAACAGAATCCAGCACTTCATCAAAAAGATCATACATCATGACCAAGTGGGTTTTATACCAGGAATGCAAGGTTGGTTCAACATATGCAAATCAATCAACATTATACATCACATCAACAACAAGAAAGACAAAAACCACATGATCATATCAATCGATGCAGAGAAAGCATTTGACAAAATCCAACACCCCTTCATGTTAAAGACACTCAGCAAAATAGGATTAGAAGGAACCTTCCTCAAGATAGTTACAGCTATCTATGAAAAGCCTACAGCCAACATTATACTTAATGGTGAGAAGCTAGAAGCATTCCCACTAAGATCAGGAACTAGGCAAGGCTGTACACTCTCTCCACTCTTATTCAATATAACCTTAGAAGTCCTAGCAATAGCAATCTGACAAGAGAAGGGAATCAAAGGAATCCAAATTGGGAAAGAGGAACTCAAACTATCTCAATTTGCAGACGATATGATGATATACATTGAAAACCCCAAAGAGTCCACAGTAAAACTCCTAGAAACAATTAACCAATACAGCAAAGTGGCTGGATACAAAGTCAATACACAAAAGACAGTAGTGTTTCTATACACAAACAACGAAGTCGAGGAGAGAGAGATTAAAAACACAATTCCATTTAAAATAGTATCAAAAAATATCACATACCTAGGAATCAGCCTTACAAGGGAAGTGAAAGACCTATACCAGGGAAACTTCAAAACACTTCAGAAAGAAATTGAAGAGGATCTAAAGAAATGGAAGAACATCCCATGCTCATGGATAGGTCAAATTAACATAGTCAAAATGACCATCCTACCCAAACTACTATATAGATTTAATGCAATCCCTATCCAAATTCAGACATCATTTTTTAAAGAATTAGAATAATCAATCACAAAATTCATCTGGAATCACAAAAGACCCAGGATAGCCAAACACATACTGAAAAACAAGAAGCTGGGTGGCATCTCCTTACGTAACTTGAAACTATACTATAAAGCCATAGTGATCAAAACAGCATGGTACTGGAATAGAGACAGGACCTCAGACCAGTGTGTCAGAACAGAATTCCCAGACATAAACCCCCAGATATACAGCCAACTAATATTTGATAAAAGAGGCAAGAACTTGAAATGGAACAAAGAAAGTCTCTTCAACAAATGGTGTTGGTACAACAGAAAAACCACATGTACAAAAGTGAAAACTGACCCATACTTCACTCCTTATACAAAAATCAACTCAAAATAGATCAAAGACCTTGAAATCAGACCCGAATCTATAAAGTTTATTGAGAATAAAATAGGCAGAACACTTGAAGACCTATATATCAAAAAGGTCTTCGAGAATGGAGCACCAATGGCAAGAACTTTAGCAGCAAACATAAACAAATGGGACTATATCAAACTAAAAAGCTTCTGAATGGCGAAAGAAACCTTACTTAAAGCAAGAAGACAGTTAACAGAATGGGAAAAAATCTTTTCTCTCGACATATCAGATAAAGGGCTGATATCTAGAACATACAAAGCACTCAGAAAGCTGAGCCCCCCAAAACCAAAAAAAGCCATAAAAAATGGGGGAGATGAAATGAATAGACACTTCTCAGAGGAAGACATAAGGATGGCCAACAAACACATGAAAACATGCTCACCTTCACTCATCATCAGGGCGATCCAAATCAAGACAACAATGAGATACTACCTTACACCAGTGAGGATGGCTCACATCAAAAATAATGGAAACAACCTCTGTTGGCGGGGATGTGGTATGAAAGACACTCTCAACCACTGCTGGTGGGAATGCCCCCTAGTCCAATACCTATGGAGAACAGTCTGGAGAGTGCTCAAAGAACTCAGAATTGAGCTGCCATTTGACCCCGCAATTGCTCTTCTAGGTATATACCCACAAGATGGAAGGACTTTCATTCCAAAATATGTGTGCACCCCCAATATTTGTCGCAGCACTCCGTATAATAGCCAAGTCTTGGAACCAACCTAGATGTCCAACAACAGATCAATGGATCATTAAGATGTGGTATTTAGGGCCGGGCGGTGGCACTAGAGGTAAGGTGCCTGCCTTGCCTGCGCTAGCCTTGGACGGACCACGGTTCGATCTCCCGGTGTCCCATATGGTCCCCCAAGCCAGGAGCAACTTCTGAGCACATAGCCAGGAGTAACCCCTGAGCGTTACCGGGCGTGGCCCAAAAACCAAAAACAAAAACCAAAAAAAAAAAGATGTGGTATTTATACACAATGGAATACTACATGGCAGTCAGAAATGATACAATCACAAACTTTGCAGCAACATGGATGGACCTAGAACATATTATGTTAAATGAAGTAAGTCAGAAGACAAAAGATAAACACAGAATGATAGCACTATTCTGAAGCACCTAGAACATACACCTTATATACAACTAATACTCAACTATCAAATAACAGGGTATAACAAGATAGAAACTCCAAACAAGGTAATACAAAACGTATACTCAGGAGCAGTGCCCAAAATACATGAAAAAGAAACAACACAAACTCTTTTTTTGTTTTGTTTTGTTTTTTTGTTTGTTTTTGGGCCAGGGGTTACTCCTGGCTGTCTGCTCAGAAATAGCTCCTGGCAGGCACGGAGGACCATATGGGACACCAGGATTTGAACCAACCACCTTTGGTCCTGGATCGGCTGCTTGCAAGGCAAACACCGCTGTGCTATCTCTCCGGGCCCACAACACAAACTCTTGACTACACATTATACCACAAAGAAACCAGCAACAGTAGAAACAGCAAAATAGAGAGAACAGGTAAGTAATCAGTCTTCTACTACAAAGGCCCATAATAATCCCTTAGGGATCTTATACAGGACCACAGGTAAAGTATACCACGGGAAATCACTGACTCCAATGGAAATATCCCATAACACTATGTTTTAATGCCTTAATCTTACTATATTTAAAATAACCTCTCAGCTCTTCTGCCCACAGGTATTCTTGGATACAAAGGTTGGACAAACTAAGATGGCATCTCGGGGCTCAGTCACACAAGATACCATACCCAGCTTGCACTACGAGAATGTCCCAAGAAAACTCTTTAACATACACTTTATCTCTAGGTTATACCTTCTTTTAGGATTTGAAGAATGTGACCAATCAGACCACCAAAGCAGCAACTGTGACGTACAGACTTATACTACAGGTCCTACTCATCAAACACATTCAAGCAAACTAGCATTCCCTTGCTATTTTCTCCTCTCTTCTCACTACTTTCTTTTTTTCTTTTTCTTTTCTTCTCTTTTCCTTTTTTTCTTTTCTCTTCTCCATTTCTTTCTAGTATATTTTCTCTTTTCTTCTCCCCTACCCCTTCCATATACTTTCCCCTTTCCCCACTTTGGAAATCCAACAATCCCTTCACCTCTCAATCCCATCCAGACCTCCCACTGTATTAAAACTCTTCACCCTTAGTTCTTAATCCATTAGGAATCAAGACTGACTTCCTACCCCAATGAACCAGTACCCAGCACCCAAGCGAAGGGACACCCAGTCATACCCACACCTCTCCCCCTGCAAGAAAAGGCAACCAACTCCCCGGCAGACTCATGCTGCACAGCCCTCCCTACCAAATCCCCCTACTGTGAACTGTTACTTGAAACCGGACTTAGCTCCAAAAGTATCCCCAATGCAAGAACTCTTACAAGACCTCCCTGCCGCAAATCCTTTGCCAATCTCAAGAAGGTCAGGGGGAGTGAAGGAAAGGTGCCTGGGAACCCACACACCACAAGAAAATCCCAAAAGACCATGGGGAAACCTACACTTCCAACATAAGTATAAGACCAGTTTTGCATCACCTCTTTACCTGCTTTTCCCCAAAAGTAAGGTAGTCTCAGACATCACCTGGTTCCTTTAATTATTGTGTTAATTCATTTTTTAAATGTTTGTTTTACATATACATTTGTGAGCACATATACTTTTATTCCTATTTTTATCTTGTTTGGATGTGTGACCTGCTTCTGTTTTCTTCTCTGTCCACCCCCAAATACACTGACAATACAAAGTAGCACCATTTCTCCCTGCAAAGGCACACTAGAAAAAGGAGAAATCTTACACATAAAAAAGAGCTCTTATCTACTAGCGATAAGAACTCATACATTTTTACAATACAGGGATATCTCCCACCTTGAAAATATGTCATGCAGACCCAACTTAGACCTCAGGTGATTAGACACCATCCGTCCAGCCTTGAACCCTGAATCCCAGACATAGAATCGACACAGTTCTTTACAACAGCTACAGGAAACAAACCCCATCCGGGACATCCTTAATACCGCTGGGCCACCAACAAGTGCCAGCTCTAATATGATATCCTGACAACAAAGAAAATGGGAACAACTTGACCTAAGAACAGGTTATCTTACCTCAACAGCTAACGATAAGACAAAATCAGAAGACTTGTCACCCTTTGGTCAGTCCAAAAGCCAAGACCATGATTTACAGATGACTGGCTGCTAGAACCATGACTGGACTGAATATATCTTGAGACCAATAAAAAATCCCTAGTCTAGGGTTTGAAATGCGACCCGCACAACAACCATGATCCCCAGTTCCAAAGGTCCGGCAGAGACAATCGCAACGGAATGGGGCTTCTGGAAACACAATGAAAGATGCTATCCTAGGTTCCATCCCAGGATCAGTGCAAAGACCAAGACCACCAACCACAGAAGATGAATTAAAATGACACTAAGGGAACAGAACTTCTAGAACCACAAAGAAAGATTTCATCATAAGTCCCACTCCTGGACCTGTGCAGACACTGAGATCTCTAGATACAGAGGTCTTATCTCATCACCCAGGACGGAGCAGAAGTTTTCCAAGCACCACGAAAGCACCACCAGTAGAGTAAATGAATCTGAACGGAGTCTATAGTTAATCCCGAGACAATATACCCCAAGGGTGGAGAAATCCCTAGCGCTTAGGCCAAGTGAATTCCTTTCGAATGACCCAATATTTACTGTGCCAGTGCAGGAGGGGAAAAAAATGGCAAAAAGCACAAAACATTTTTTATCTTTTATATATTATTTTTCTTCATTTATTATTATTATTGTTTTTTATTTACCTATCTACTTTTTGTCGATTTCTTTGTTTTGGTGTGGTTATTGAAGTTGTTGTCCCCATTTATATTTATATTGTTTGTTTTTTTCTTCTTTTCTTTCTTTAGGTGCTCCGCCATGTTTTTTAACTCAAGACCATGGCTTTTTTTGTGGTGCCTATCGTTATCACTGTAGTGCTCACTGGATATTTGACGATGATTCTTTTTGTACTGTTGGGGTGTTTCACCTTATTTTTCTCCTTCATCTCTCAAACCGACGATGAGAGCCTCTAGAAGGATTACCCCCATTTTCAGCATATTAGACTTTTACCCCAGTTTACTACTTTCCTCTTCTTCAAATAAAACCACATAACTTGAACTATGTAGTCCTTCCTCCCAGTTAGAGGGGGAAATAAGGGAGGCACCAAGACCAAGACTTCTAAGTAGTAAGCTAGGTACAGAGGGGACCACATATTCTCACAGCCCCAGGGGTGAGGGAGGAGGATATGGGAGGTAGGACGAACATGGAGGGGTAGGGAGGACAAATCAGTGATGGGAACCCCCCTGATTTTATATAAATATGTACCCATAATATTATTGTCAACAATATGTAAACCACTACGATCAAAATAAAAATTATATTAAAAAAAAACACGCAACTGTGAACCACCTATGGCAGGTGCCAGCACCAATGTGTTTCAATCCATACACACCAACGTTTCTCACGGATAACAGCAGTGAAATTATTTTAAAGTGTGAAAGCTTTAAAATGACTTATGAGGAGTTCCAACTAGATTTCCTTAGATCTCTAACCCAATGTACATCTCAAGTTTAATGTATCTAAAGGTAACGTTTGGCAGATTTCAACTATTTTGAGGACAGTTCCATCTATTAAAGGAATTTAAAGTTTTCACTAGCAGAAAAAAATGTAGTACTTCCTAAAATAAACCATAAATATAACACTGGCATTCCTTTGATCCTCACGAGTCTACTTTATTTGTCCTTGAAAAAAATATATATCCAATGTACCTTTCAGAATGATGTATTAGGTGTTATTGTTATGGTGTTCAATACTGTTCAATACTGAGCTACTATCCTGATTACCACTCTCCACTCTGCTTTAGTTCCATCATGTGTTTTTATTTACCTCCTGAGGCAAAAACATTTTAATTGGTTTAAAGAAGCTTGAACTCCCTTTGTCAATGACAGATTTCATCAGAATAGAAGGAATCCACAAGCCGAGCCATACTCCCAGAGCAGAAAAACCATATCCACTTAGGTTTCTAAGGTTTAAGATTTAGCCAGCAGTTTAAAAAAAAAAAAGAACAAAGCCTCTCTGTAACTTAAAAACATTTATAATAAATACGCATATGTAAATATTATCCACAAATATACAGAGTAGTGATATACATAAATGTCTACAACAGATGTATGTAGCACTCATAATTTGACATGAATATTTATATGTAGCGCATATATCAAAATCCATACAAAAGTTCTGAACATGGCAGGCCTGGAGAGATAAACCAGCAGATAAGGCACTTGCCTTGCAAACTGCCAATCCAGATTTCATCCCCTGTAACACATATGGTCCCCTGATCACTGACTCAGGAATAAGCCCTGAGCATGATCAGGTATGACCCCAAAATAAAACAATTTCTTAACATGGCAAAGCTAAATGCTTTATAATTTGAAAAATGTTGGTGAAACAACTTAGTACATATGTTTTTAATGGGCTTCTATCCAAATTTTCCACACATTAAATTTATAGAACACTGCAGTCAATTTTGAAACAATTCTGTTACACTAACCCTCACAAACTGCATAAATTTACCGAAGGGTGCATTGTTTTAATAGGTCTATATTTCTTTAAGTATTAATTTTCCTAATAATCTACTATTATAAACAACAGCACAATTGTTGCAAGAAATTGTATTTATTTGGAGACTTTCATTTCATATAGATTTTACAACTTGCAAAGCTAATTCTGAAATGTGATTCATGCCTAAGCAAGCATTAATTGCAATAAATAGGCAACTCAAATACCACAGCAATAGAAGTTACCAACTTCACTTCCTTTAAATTGCATTACAAATACTTAACCAAGGATCCTCTCTCTAAACAAATTTAAAGTGTGTAGTGCAATTACAAAAAAATGCTTTTATAATAATGTAGAAAAATTTTGTTGGTAGAAGTATAAAATGGTGTGGTCATGCGTCATTGTGAAAAACAGTATTGAATTTGCTCAACAAAAATTAAAATAGAACCATCATATGATTCTGAAGTCCCACTTCTGTGTATTTGGACTATGCACTCAATTTTTGAGGGGGGGCTCAAAAAGAGAGTAATACTTGCATGATCAGACAATCATGGAAGCAATATTCACAATAACCAGGATGTAGAAACAGCCTAAATGCCCATCAATGGATTATTTACATTTTGTTCAGCAAGATGCTAATTGTCATTGGTCCTGGGCCTGGAATTAGTTACTAGAACTAAACTCACATTCTCTCACCATTTCTATTTCCAAGATGAACAACTTTTCCTTACATCAAATTCTAGTTAGATGGGTGGTCTGTAAATCTGGCAGGCAATCTACCCATAGAGAGGAAAGTGGGTTATTTAAAACACAGATGGTGTCTACAATTCTTTGAGTAAATTTTCAGTCTTATTCAAGTGAGTTTCAAGTCTTCCTGCGAGCTAAATTGTGCGTTAATTTTTATTGCTGTTTCCAATATAGATGTGTCTTTTTTAATATCTCATTCTATGTCAAGTGAGTCAACTGAGATCCTCGGAGACTGACCTTAATGAATCCTAAGCAAAATTAGAAACTTTTCCAGCACAGAAAATTCATCCTCCCCAGTAAATTCATTTTCTATCATCAAGTTGTGTTACACATAACACTGAACTGTTCCAGTGCAGTGGTGAAAGAAATTGTTCTTTTATAAAAGCCAAACTTGAAACATCAGTAGAAATATAGGGTCATCTCTGTAATGTAGTACGAAGGATAGAGAAAATCTATCTCAATCACAAAACATATTTCCAGTGTGTTATTCCAGTGCACTGAATAAATACATACACCTCGACACTTCATTATTTGGATTAATAGTCATTGTTTAAAACTAACAAACAGATTCTCTTGTGAAGGTTACTTTTTGGTAGACAAATCAATGACTTATTTAGTACAAATTGCCTGCCTTATAGAAATAACATCAAACAGAAACCAAAAAATCCTATTACCTGAACTTTAAACTTTATCAGCCAACCAGAAATCCTAAAGCTTTTTAGCAAATGGGAAGATAGATACTATTTAGTAGAACATAGGGTCTATGTCAAGATTATTCTGGTTTTCTCTTCTAACAGAAAGGCAGTTATAAATAATCAGAAGAAAATGAATGCCTGTGTTCTAATAAATCTTTATTTATAAAATAAGTGATGACCTAGAACTGATTTGCCACAGTATTTTTTTTTTGCTGACCTTATAGGTTCATTTCTATTTTATTAATGAGATCTTAGAATGAGAGGATAACTAATAAAATAAAATTATTCTGTAGTGATTTGGGGTATACAAAAATTATTTAAGACATGTACATTTCCTGAGATCACAATAAGTTCAGTTAATCTTCCTAATAACACATAGTTAAAATAATATTTTCTTCTATTAAGTGCTTTTAATAGCTATTCTGTTAGCAACTTTTGAATATACAGTACAGATTATCACGTGCTAATATAATTTCTACATAATGTCTTTTTTTTTCTTTTTCTTGGTGACAGTCAGGGGTTACTCCTGTACACACTCAGAATGTATGTAATGCACTCAGAAATCGCTCCTGGCTTGGAACACGGGGATCAAACGCCCTGCCACTGTGCTATCGCTCTGGCCCCAGAATTTCTTTTATTGAAGCTGGAATGTGTACCTTTGGGTGCACTGTACCTATATAATCTTCACCATTCCTTATTTCTTTTTTAATTAATTTTTTTTTTTGGTTTTTGGGCCACACCCGTTTGATGCTCAGGGGTTACTCCTGGCTACTCGCTCAGAAAACGCCCCTGGCTTGGGGGGGAACCATACGGGATGCCGGGAATCGAACCATGGTCCGTCCTATACTAGCGCTTGCAAGGCAGACACCTTACCTCTAGCGCCACCTCTCCAGCACCTTAATTAATATTTTTCATTAAGACATCATGATTTACAAATTTATTCATAGTTGAGTTTTAGTTATGCTTTGTCCCCACACCAGTCCCACCTCTAGTCTCAACCTCCCTCCACCAGGGTCCCCAGTTTCCCTCCACCCTCCTCCTACCTGGATCCTTGACAGGGATATTTTTAAATCTGGTTGTTGTGCTTTGGGTGTCCTGCTTTCAAATATAAATTTGTTCTCTTTATCTATTATTCTGAACATGTGTCTACATATGTATATGCAGAAGTATATGCTTAAAATATGGATATTACATGTATAAGTGAGACCATGCAGTGTTTACCTAATGTACTTCACTCCACATAATGCCTTACAATCCATCCTGATTTTCAAAGTTGAAATTCTTTCTCCTTTTTTGTGAATGACTAACATTTTATTGTGTATACCTAGATAAGAATATGATATATAAGATGTGATATGCCTAGCACCATATTTTCTTTATCCATTGATGGGGGCTTCATTTGTTTCCATCCCTAGGCTGCTGGCAATCATGCTGTAGTGAACATAGGCCGCAAATATTATCTTATTTCATTTTCATTGGATAAATACCAAAAAAAGTAGATTTGCATGTTTTTATGGTAGTTCAATACTTTATTTTTAGGAAATTGCACACTTTTTTTAATAGATGCTGAAGTACTTTACATCTCCACCAACAGAGTATAAGACCCAAGGATCCTCTTTCCACCACATTTTCCTCACAGTTGCTGCTCCTTGCTTTTTAACCACAGCCATTCTAAAATGTAAGGACTTGTTTTTTTATTTGCATTTCCCTTATGTCTGGTGATATTGAGAATTTTTCATGTGCATGTTGACCAGCTGTATGTTTTCCTTGCAAAACTGTTTATTTAGAGCGACCTGTGTTGGAGCTATTGTGAATAAGGCTGCTATGAAAACAGGGGTGTGAATATCCTTGCAAATTAGTGTTTTCGTGTCCTCCAGAAAAAAAAAATGCCTGCTAGGCGAATCACTGGAGCATGTGGAATCATTCCATCTAAAACTGCTTAATTGGACTCTAATCACAGAAAATGCAGTAGTTCCAGTTGTTAAGTTGAATGACAGCCTAAGGAGTAAATGAGGCATTATCCCAAAGTAGACCATTTCACAAAACACAATTGGTTGAGTCCTATGTCATTCAATTATTTTTTTATCAAAAGACTTTTGGGGGGGGCACTCCTGGCATTACAGTCAGAAATTGCTCCTGGCTCAGGGAACCATATGGGATGCTGGGAATCGAACCAGAGTTTGTCCTGGGTCAGCAAGGCAAACACCCTACCAGTATGCTACCACCCCAGCCACTAAAAAAACATTTTTAAATGAAATTTAAAAAAATTAAATACTTTATTTAAACATCATAGTTGTAAGGTTCTTAATAATATAGCTTGGGGTTTTTTTCACAGTTGAAAAACTGTTCATAATTGAGTTTTAATCCTACAATGTCCAACACCTTTCGCCAATGCACATTTCCTGCCACCAGTGTCCCCAGTTTCCCTCCTGCTCTTCCCGTTTTCTTCCCTGTCTACCTCTATGGCAAACATTTTTCTTCTCTCTCTCTCTTTCTCTCTCTTTCTCTTCATTTTCCCTTTTAGACAGTGTGGTTTGCAACATTGTTAGTAAAGAGGTATAGGCAATATAACTATCAGATATAACATATAGCATTGGATGCAATACTATTAATACAAACCAATTATAAAATCCACCTGGGATACAATAGAGAACATTTAAATACAGATGGGCTGTTAAATGGTATTAAGAAATTATTAATTTTATGAAGTATAATTACATTAATTCTCTGTAGTAATATGTTCTTTACAGAATTCATGGAATGTGTATTTTACTCTTATATGTATCATATTGTATCATTAATAAATTACTTTCAATACCTAAACATGAGGCTTAAAAAATACTGTGACCTGGGGGGCAGAGAGATAGTATGGAGGCAAGGCATTTGCCTTGCATGCAGAAGGACTGTGGTTGGAATCCCATGTGGTCCCCCAAGCCTGCCAGGAGCAATTTCTGAGCATAGAGCCAGGAGTAACCCCTGAGCACTGCCAGGTGTGACCCCAAAACCAAAAAAACAAAAAAAAAAAACAAAAAAAAGTACTGTGACCTCAACCCAGTTACTCCTCCCTTCCATCCCCCTATTTGGGCCACTCCTATCACATGCTGAACTGTTTTCCCCATGACATTTAGGGAAGACCCTATATGATGAATACTTCGTGGTTGATTGGTTAGTTGAACAGGTGATTAGTTGCTGGTTGATTCATTGATGGGTTGATTGCTTATCCATTTCTCACTTTAGGAATTTAAATTCATGTAATTACACTTTTACAACATTGGAGAATACATGAAACACAGTAGAGGCACAAAAAACACTGTCAGAAGAAGGTACAATTTGTCTGTCACAATTAGCTTTTCTGTATTTTGTGTTTTGGGGCCACACTTGGCAGTGCTCAGGTATTACTCCTTGGCTCTGAACTCAGGGATCACTCCTGGCTGGCTTGGGAGATCATACGAGTTTCTGGGGATTAAACCTGGGTCAACCACATGAAAGGCAAATGCCCTACCAACAGTCATCTCTCTCTGGCCTGCAAATAATGTTTTATTGGTGCAAATTTTCTTTTGAATGTTTTATTTTGCTTAATTTGGCATGGGTGTCCTATGGCAGTGAATTGCTAGAATTGAAAGGGGGAGCATTTTTTATTTAACACATGGATGGAGCTTACATTGTGTACTGCCAGTTAAACAAAAACAAAGTGGGGAGGAGCTGGAAAGATGTGGAGTTTTAAATCAGTGTTATTTGAAATCACATGTTATTTGAAAAACAGTTTGCTGTGCGCTGTTGGAAGGCATCCCTATGAAGTTCAAAGAGCTAACTGTTCTAGCACCTGCTTCTGAGCTATATAACCTGTTTACACTGTTCATAATAAGATGAAACTCAATGTTTTCAGAAATCCAGTACATGAGAATTCTAAACATATCCTGTTGAAATTAAATCTTCAGTCCTAAAAATAAAGCTTGCAGTGCTCAGACGCAAGAAAATTAAAACATTTTATTTAAAAAATATGACACTGAAAATCATAATCCAAAGTAAGGATACCAGTGTGAATAGGAACATATTTTTCTATCTACAGGAGGCAAGATCAGATTTAAATTTATAGACGACAGAGATTCTTTGGCTCACAAAATACTAGGAACAGATTTTTGTCATATATAGAGACCAGCTTCTAGAAAAAGAGCTAATAATAAGACCATATGGCTATCACTTCAAGGCTTGACATTGAGAAATTTGCCTTCAATCATAAAGACCACCTGAAGAAGTCTAGTGGGTGAGAAAACGAGTCTATTCTTTAACTCCAATGCAAAACGTAGGAATAAACCTCTCTGTTGAAACAAAACTGCACAGCTCTGAGATCACATATTTGTCACACTGGGACAATATTTTTACTCCCATAATCCTCTCCTCCTCTGGCTTTAGTGTTTGAGAGGAAATTTCATTAGAATAGAAATGTAAATGCTTCTGATGAGATCTAGACAGTGGTGAGCAGTAAAAAAAAATATCTTTCCTCCAGAGCCATAATAGCTTCATGAATTTAAGGAGTACTGAGTCTTATTATTAGCTACACACAGGATGAGAGTTGAGGTTACAAATAACATTATAAATATGGACCTTGTCCTCAAAAGACATATATATTGTAGTGACAGCAACAGTAGTCTTGTCCTCAAGGTAAACATGACCAAGCAGAGGAAGGTGAGGCATGAATATTAAAACTATACAGAAGTAAGTCAGAAAGTCTAGATTTTAGTTTGGGTTTGTTGATGTGTTGTGATTGGAATGTTGGTGTCCTCCCAAAATTCATATGCTGAAATGGAAACCCTAATAGGGGATGTTATTAGGAGGCAGGAACTTTGGGAAGTGGATACTTTTGAAAACACAACAAATACTCAACATGTTCTTATAAAAAGTGCTCTGATAAAAAGTACTCTTTTAAAGTGCTCCCATAAAGGTGATCCCAGAGAGCTCTTGAGTCACATTCACCATAAGACCATGCAAAGAGAAGTCAACCACCCAGAAAAAGATTCTCACCAAAATGGTATTCTGTTGACATTGTGATCTTAGATGTCTTAGCCTCCCAAAGACCAGTCTGGAATAGTCTGTGGTATCTATCACACAGACTAAACCTGTTCATATGGTCAATGTGGGCATCATTTAGAAATTATGAGCTCATGTCAAAGAAAAAATTTATTAAGGTTTATTAAAAAGAGCCAGTATCTATCTTATTCATTGATATCAGTATAATTTTGATCAAAAGTGAACAACCTAAAAATGGCATACATTGAACTTTTTGCTTTTTATTTTTAAAAGAGTTAAGATTCAATTTTATTGAATGAGCTATACCAAATTGGGCCATAAATCAGGTGTACCCCATTGTTTACAATTTGCCAACATCCACTCTAGAACTCTATAATTACCAACAAATTTATCCATTAAAATTAAGGTCAATAAAAGACATTTTGAACAAGAAACTATTGATAATTAACGAAGAATTAAAACATACCCCCCAATTTTTGGTCCCAATGCCAAGTAAAATTAAAAATAAAATTAAAGCAGAAAGAAAACGAAATGGGACAATTAAAGTATAAAATAGGACAATATCCATCAAAAACACAGATCAGCAAATAAAATGAAATTCAGAAATATTTTAGGATTTGTAGGGCCAGAGATAATATCAAGCAACTATTCTCTGTGAAATATTTAAATGAGACAAACAGCAAATTAAGTGTAAGAAATCAAACTTAAATGTAGGAATCAGAATCAATAGAGCAAAAAATGTATGAATAATAGAGAATGTCAGCAAAGTGAAAAACAATGTTCTTGGAGAAGATTAAAAAAATTGATAAACTACTAGCAAAATTGACCAAGGAGGAAAATACAAAAAGCATAAAATGCCAACATCAAGAATGAAAAGGAAAATATATAATTTATTATACAAATATTTAAAAGAATTTACAGGTAAAATACGGAAAATAATTAGAAATGTGTTACAAAATAACCTCAAGACTTAAGAGCATGAAAAATAAATACCTTGGTGTTAATTTAATAAAAGATATGACAGGGGCCAGAGAGATAGCATGGAGATAAGGCGTTTGCCTTACATGCAGAAGGTCATCGGTTGGCGTCCCATATCGTCCCCAGGAGCAATTTCCAAATTGCCAGGAGCAATTTCTGAGCATGAAGCCAGGAGTAACCCCTGAGCACTGCTGGGTGTGACCCAAAAACCACAAAAAACAAAACAAAACAAAACAAAAAAAACACATAAAAAATAAAATAAAATAAAATAAAAGATATGACAGATTGTGACTCAGAAAACTAAAATGATTGTTGAAATAAATCTGTTCATAAACAGATCAATTTAATTATAAATCATATTAAGCTATCTATTCCTCCCAATTGATCATTAGAGCTAATGTACCTCTAGCCAAAATTAAATATTAAATGTACTTAGAACCAAAATCTCCTTCTTGAAGAAATTAGCAGACTGATGCTATAATTTAAATGAAATTACAAAGAACATAGACTAATAAAAAAAAGCAGAGCAATAGTACAGTGGAAGGGCACTTGTCTTGAAGTCAGTCTACCTGAATTTGATACCTGGCATCCTATATGGTCTCTCTAAATAGTGTCAGGTATAACCCAAAAAGCCAATAAATAAATAAACAGATTTTTCAATCAGAAGAAAGAACAAAGAATTATGTCATAAATATAGGGTCATCTGATTTCCTACAAAAGTCTCCAAGTCATTTCAATTAAAAAATAATTTTACCAGAAATGGTGCTAAGATAAATGTCCCTCCACTCACAAAAAATTAATTTAAAATGAATCATATTAAAAATATTAAAATGTGCCAGAATAAAATATTAGAAAATGTTTAAAAGCAAGTATAGTCATATTTTTAAAGATTAAAAGTATTAGTTAGAAAACTAAGACAATTTAGATATAATTCCAATATAAAATGCCTTTTTCTTAAATAGACTATTAAAAATTAAATAGAAAATCTGGAAATGTAAGGATGTAACTCAACTATAGAGCACGTGCCTTGTATGAAAAAAATACATTCACAGTATCTATATATATATTAATGGAAAATAACTCATAGATCTAAAGTAACCCATTCAGATTATGAACAAATCAACAATAAAAATAGGAACAAGCTCAAAACAATGTAAAGGGCAAAAAGAGATTCCAACAGACATTTCATATACAAAATAATAATGATGATGATGATGATAATAATAATAATATTCCAATGACCAAGGAGCTCATGAAAAGATCCTCCAATCTTTAGTAATCTGGAGAACTCGAATGAAAAGACAAAGAAATACCATTACACATTCAGAATGACTCAGATTTCAAATACTGACAATACCCTCTTTGCGCGGATAGAAACAATTGTGTCCTTGATGAGTTGCCAGTGGGAGTGGGAATGGAACACCAACTCAGTAATTTCCTATAAAGTTCAACATTTAGCTACCCTGTCTCCCAACAATTTCACTCCTACATATTTACGTAAAAAAAAAAAAAAAGGAATAATCTGGGCAGCCTTATTCATAGTAGCCAAAATCCTGAAACCATTTTTCAAAGGAGAATGGGGAGGAGGGGACCATTGTTTTATGAAATAGTACAAGATTACTAATAATTAGAATAAAGAGAGCTGATAACTGATCATCAGTACTAAGTGAGTAAATAAAAAGAAATTAACTACTGAAAATGGCAAAACTGGAGATGAGTCTCAAAAATGAACAACAAAAGGAAACAAATACAAAAACAGGTTCGTGTTGACTCTTTCATGGAAAGTTCTAGAACAGTTCAACTTAACCTTGAGTGGGAGGAATCAGAACAATGATTGTTGGGAGGCATATGAGTGTTTTTTAGTTGGTGGTAATATTCTAGGTCCTATTTATTGGCTTTCCATTGTGTGAGGTTATTGAAACTGTGGAAGGTCTGTCCCTTGACCAAGAAAGGCACACATAAAACCTTCTCTGGAGAAGAGATCCTCAACCAAGACGTCATTCACATTAGTTCTATAAACTATTACAGCATTACAATGAACAAAAGAGCCACGAACTCATGAAGGAAAATGAGCTAAATGTTGTGCAATCTAGTCAAACCCAAGGATCAGTTCTAAGTATTAATGGTGACACAAGATTTTTTTAAATATCCATGAATCCATGGATCCAACAGATGGTATTTCTGTTTATAATTAATCACTGGTGTTGAAAGGGAATCCTACGGCAAATGAGTAGTGAGGCTTACCCTGGAAATGTGGGCTCTGTTCCTAGATCTTCAGGCATATCTTCCCAAGGCCCTTGTGTGGGATGTCTTTGGGGTATGGGGAGTCAAAGGTCACTGGTAAAAATGGAGAAGGGAGATTGTGGTCTGCTCTCAGGAGAGTTCTCTCTTTGTGTTTTTCTCTCTATAGAATTCTGAATCAGGGCTGGAGAGATAGCATGGAGGTAAGGCGTTTGCCTTTCATGCAGAAGGTCATTGGTTCGAATCCCGGCGTCCCATATGGTCCCCTGAGCCTGCCAGGAGCAATTTCTGAGCGTGGAGGCAGGAGTAACCTCTGAGCACTGCCAGGTGTGACCCAAAAACCAAAAAAAGAAAAAAGAAGAATTTTGAATCAGTGACCTGCTGCAAGTCCTGTAGGCATCTCTAGAACTTGAGGAGTAAGATTGAACATCCTAGACAATTCAGAGCAATACAAGCTTGCAGAATAGCCTTATACATATAACCATTCAATGAGAACAATTAGAGCATGTCGTGACCATCAGCCACAACCCAGCCCCATAACTTTACTCATTAGAATTTCAGTCCAATCTCTTTAATATTACATTTATCAATATTGATCACAGGCCCCATATCCAAAAGGTCTCAATAAATATTTATTGTATGAAAGCATGATCACAAACACTTTGAGCTCACTAGCATATTCTACGTTAATTAAATTGAATATATTAATATAGAGTAACGTAATCCAAAGAAACTCTGGTTAAGAATAAAGTGACACTCAGTTCAATCTTTTATGTAATAACAAAAATAATATGTATTAACACATCTGTAGATCAAGTACTATTCCCCAATATCACATGATTTATCTTTTAACTCCCATCATGCATCTATTTAGTTAATATTTTAGGATCCTCAACTATTTTTTGTTTGTTTATTTTTGGGTCACACCCAGCAGCGCTCAGGGGTTACTCCTGGCTCCGTGCTCAGAAATCGTGCCTGGCAGGCTTGGGGGACCATATGGGATGCAGGGATTTGAACCACTGTCCTTCTGCATGCAAGGCAAATGCTCTATCGCCATGCTATCTCTCTGGCCCAGGATCCTCAACTCTATACAAAGCAAAAGAGAAAGAAAGGCAGAAGAGGAGGAAGAAGAAGAAACAGGAGGAGAAGGAGAAGAAAGAAGAGGAAAATTTCAAGCATAAATAATACTCCAGCTTCCAAGATTTAGTAAAGGGCAGAAGCTTAGGTTCAACTATAGATTATGTTTTAGTGCCCAAGCTATTCCTACCACTTCCTATTAATACAGTGGGAATAATATTAATGATTTGCTCTCTCTGACATGTATATTCTCCTTTTTTTGTGGGGGGGTGGTCACACCCGATAGTGCTCAGGGATTCCTCCTGGCTCTATGCTCAGAAATTGCTCCTGGCAGGCTTGGGAGACCATATGGGATGCCGGGATTTGAACCACCATCCTTCTGCATGCAAGGTAAACACCCCCTCCATGCTATCTCTCCGGCCCCACTCCTTTCTAAAGTACTTACTGTTTACAAGTGGTGAATCTCTCCTACTCTATACACATGGTGAGTTGTTTGTTTAGTTTTTTTAATGCACATTTGGAACTTACGTTATAAAACAATTTACTTCAAAATAAAGAAAGTACATAGGGTATGGTAATTCCACTTTCAAAATATATGGTTCATAGATATGCATTGGCCCCAAAGCCAACAAAAAGGAAATAAAATATCAAAGTATAATATGATCCTAATAAAGTTGATCTTTGGAAATTACAGTTAAAAAAAAAAACACACAATTCACTTGGACATATTATCTTGCAGTGAGTCTTACTTTTTTGACAAAATGCTCATAAAAACACTTATTCTCATCATAATGCTTTTGGAATATACAGAAAACTAATGTGCTATTACCTAAGTGAGTTGCTTCATAGAGAGCATTAATTGCTTTCCTCTTACTCGACAATACTTCATCTCTGCCTCAAGCCTTATTTAAAACTACTGTGAATAACTGGCTAGGTGGTTCATGATTTTTTGGTAATAGACAACTGACTGTCACATTTACAAATATCCTATTTTGCAGTTGTAGAACACAATGTTTGCAATGACATAAACCTCCCTCTCCTTTCTTTTCACAAATGACCAAGCAAATTCTAGCCACACATTTTGTTCAAGAGTTCAGTGCCTACATGGGGTGTATTTCTCCTGTCATGGCCATTGGCATGTTTATCAGAATACTAACCTCTACACATATTTTTATAGACATTTATTTTCTGTATCAGCATGTCAATTTCAGGTATCTGATAAATGCTTCATGTTTGTAGTTTGAGAAAATCAATATGTATAAACTCTTCTCACATTTATTTAAACATCAATATTCTTTGTAGCCAGATAGGAGAAAATTGTTACCTACTTGAACCCAACACAAAGCAGAAGAAATTTTACAGTATCAAAGTACCATTTACTCATATTTAAATTGACAGTGGGAGACTAAGATGACAGTTTGACAAGGAGCTGTACATTGTAGGCTCTACCATGGATGGCCTTATTGGAAACCTTTTTCTCTCCATTAGTAAGACTTACGCAAGGGTTAGGCTACAGCATAGTGGTAGAACACTTGCCTTGCTTGCCTGCCTGAAGTCCTAGGTTCAACCCCAGAATGCAAAAATGTACATCAGTTTTTATATGTATAAATTGACTTGTGGGAGGAGTTAAAAAAGAATTTAAAATAATTCAATGATTCGTGTGGTTTTCATTTGATTGTATCAAGCCTTGAGAATATATTTGAAATCATTTTCTTATGTCTATAGAAATCACAGGACACACATAAGCAGTTAGGATAAAAACAAATTACATGCTATTCTATTTGCAATGTTTTTCATTCTTCAAACCTCATTTCTAAAGATGAAAACATAAATTCTTGATCATTCTTTTTTCTTTGTTTTGGGGTCATATCCAGCGTGCTCAAGGGTTACTCTTGGCAGTGCATTCAGAAATCACTACTGGCAGGCTACCAGGATCCTATGAGATGCTGGGAATTAAACTGAGTCAACTACAGGCTAAGTGAACGCCCTCCCCACTGTGCTATCACTCTGGCCCCTGATCACAGTTGATTTAAAAAAGAAAAAAAAAAAAGACGCACATTGAGAAATCTTTTTCTTCATATTGAATGCGAGTCTGACCTCTACGTGAAGGTCAGGAGCTAGATTTTCCCACATTCGGACTGTAACTTTGCACAATTGAACAATCTCGGGAATACATTGACCAGATTAGTTTCTGAAGTTGAGGATTAGCTAACTTGTACCCAAGTTCAAGAGAAGCACTGCAAAATCAGGCATTTATTCATTTGATGCTTTTCTTTCTGCTGTCTGAAAGTTCCACAAAGAGGAAGTCTCATTCAACTAAAGAGTGCACCTCATGCATCTCATCTTCCGCCATCCACATCCTTTCCTATGGGTACTATGGAAGGTCAGCATAATAGGAGTCGTAGCAGTACGTTTGCTTGGTCCCGGTTTTGCTTGGGTGTTGGTCGATGGGTATGCCAAGCAGGGTGTAGGGGTGGGGGGAGAGAGAGAGAGAGAGAGAGAGAGAGAGAGAGAGAGAGAGAGAGAGAGAGAGAGAGAGAGAGAGAGAGAGAGAGAGAGAGAGAGAGAGAGAGAGAGAGAGAGGTACTTTAAGACTATTGCTAGTAATGTTCCTGGACAGAAAGTCAATCATGTCCTCAAAATAATTTTCTCCTCCCATTATATATCCCCTTCAGTGAAGCTATCCCCTGTGAATTATTCCAATTTATGGGCACCATGAGATTCTTCTTGGAGCCCTCATAAAATTCACAACACAAGCATAACTGTTTTTAGGCTTTGAAATTTGACCCAATAGTATGTGGAAGTTTCGGTGAATTCTTCTGAGAATCGGGGAGATAAAACTTCCAAAGAGTTGACTAAGGCCCTTTCTTTTTATCTTTGACTGGAAGATGAATATAAATACAAACCTCTCCCTTCAAAGGCTGCCCTTTCTCCTTTTGTGAGTTCCCTTGAACACACCAGATAGTCATCAGAACTGAGGAGAAGCAACAGATGATAAGAAACTGTCCCTACCTCTAAAGAAAGTCAGAGGAACAAGCTAATTATTAAAACTGTGCAATATATATTATGAAGATAGGGGGAAGGGCATTATAAAAACTCATCTTGGAATACAAATAAAATTCGCCTGTTTAAAAAAAATGGATTTTCCCCCACAACAGTTTGAAGTAATTAAAACCTTTCATGACCCAGTGAGAAAGAGCATATTTCTGGAAGAAATGTTCGAATATTGAATTAGGATTAAGAACATAGCTTAGCCATCACCTTGTATATTTCTTTAAGTATGTATATATCTACTTAAATAAGATGTGCCTTCATATAATGATGCAGAGTAGAATATTTTAAATTCTTAAAGTCAGTCTGAATGTTGCACTCCAGAAAAACTTCAACTCTACCTGTGGATCAATTATCATTCAGCCATCTGTGACCAATAGTCCCTACAGAATTGTTCCAAATTTATTCTCCGGTGTTAAATTTATGATAGGGAAAAAACTGGCACCTTTTGGGAGGTGAACATCTGGATTCATTTTGAACAGGGAAGAACTAGATACCTGATATTTAACATTTGTAATAGCCATAAGGAAGAATGTGGAAATATATTATTTCACTGTAATAAAGGAGAAAATTAATTCAATACATTGGAAAGACTCCTGAAAGTGGCTGGAATAGCAAAATGTCGACAAAGGTTACAGAACAGAAATTTTAGGATTTTTTTTAAAAGGAAACAGCATGTTGGAAAGGGGAATAACATTCAATTAAAGATTTAGAGTCTCCAGGGGCTGGGTAAAGACCAACCCTGGTTCAATCCCCAGCATCCTATATGGTTCCCTGAGTATAGCCAAGAGTGGTTTCGGAGTGCATAGAGCTAGGAGTAACCCCTAAGCAGCACCAGGTATGGCCCAAAAACAAAAAAATAAAACTTATAGTCTCTGGTTTTTCTCAAATGGATAAAAATAATCATTTTAATTCTGCTTTTTGAAAAAAAAAAAAAAAAACAACTGAAGTACCATTGGTTTGCATAATTACCAAGTTTTAGTGGTGTGACTCCACTCCTCTTCTAAATATCTTATCCACCACAAATTTGCCAATATCATTCAACCTGAGTCCACTAAGCCCCATCCTTACTTCTGTTCTCCTCCTCCTCCACCCCTTCTTCCTCTCAACTAACCTCAATTCCTTGCTCTGAGTCCAAGGATGTTTTCACTTGATTGTGCATTCCTTTTCCATGCTCTGCTTCTCCATATACCACACATGGACAAATGCATCCAGTATTTATCTTTCTTCTTACTTTGCTTCCTCCTCTGTGGAAAAAAAAACAGTCTGGGCATTTCTCAAAATATTAAAAATAGATCTTCCATATGATCCAGCAACTCCTCTCTTTGGTAACTATGCAGAGAAGACAAACAACACTCCTTCGAAGACAGCCACACACCTAGGCTCACTAGGGCACCAAAGATAACAGCGGAGATTGGAAACTACCCAAGTGCCCCACAAGATATGAAGAAAATATCTTGTGTGTATAAGATGCAATCATATATGTGTGAGTACATATTATATACTTACATAATATAATTAATAACACGCAAATCAGTTTGTAGATGAAATCTTGCCTTTGGCAACAACTGGGTTGGCACTGCAGGGGGTCATGCAAACTAAAGTCCTTTTTCAAATGTTCTTAAAATGCATTTCAAGCACCGCGAGTGTCTGCAAGTTAGATAATGTGCATATGATAAGGTTGGCAAAGGGGTGGAGGGGACCTCATTTTTAGAGAGCACAAAAATCCAATTATAGAAAAGTCTTTAAATACAGCCTCCCTCAGACCAGGGAATTTGGAAACTAAAAGTTGCCAGTGGCACCAAGTAAAATCTCCAGCCCGTGTTCAGGAACACACAAAAAATCTGTGCAAAATATTCACCTGTCAGGAGACAGTTGCCTACAGTGGGGTCAGTTCTGAGGGCATTTGGAGGAGAGGCTCCTAGGAGATGATGAGGGAAGGAGGGGTGGACCTGTGAATGGGATTAGTGCTACTGTACCTTCTTTTGGGTGCAGACCAGTGAATAATCATGTAGATACCTACAGTATTTGCAGAAGCTTCAGTCAAAACCGTAGCCTCCAGAAAACTGTTGCTCTTGACCATGGCCTCATGGCCCATGGTCATCTATGAGAGCTATCCTGATTCTAATGAGGAGCTGTCATATCCTGGGAGTCCTCACTGGAGATCTGGAAGTTGAGATAAAAAGGGAATATGGGTCCCCAGGAGCAAGAAGCAACAGCAGAGCTGCAGGAAAGAGCAAGACCCTTGAAACTAGGTCAATGCCTGGTGGCAGGAGCTGGCCGGCAGGGGGCGCTACGAGGCTGCCCTCCTTCCTACTCTAGCCTGTGAGCATCATCAGTGTTTTTTTTTTTTTTTTTTTTTTTTTTAGTTTCCTTAGCCGAGGACGCTTCAAAGGTTCTTTTCAGGCACCGGGTAGGACTTTGCAAAATCTAAAACGTGCACCACCATCATTCTATTTGAAAGCGAGCAAGCAATTTTCACTTCCACCAACCCTTCAGGAAGATTTGCCAACAACACCTAGATTGTTTTTTTTTTTTAATCATGTGTAGCTAACAGGTGAAGGAATCTTTTACTGAGATTGCAAATGATAGTTTTATTGCTAATGAAATGAAAAGTTTCAACTCAGTCCCTTGTGACAACCAATTGTTTTAGGCGGTTAATTTCAAAGGACTATATCTGGAGTTTTTGAAAAGTTCTAATTAAATCAAATCAAATCTGTGATTTGTGCAATATTTCAGAACCATATCCATCACCAGTGTCCTCACCACCCTCTCTCAAGAACCCCAACTCAGTTGTGTGGACTGATTCTCCCATTGTGTTGCCTTTGGTCCTGTCGTGCAACCTTGCTCTGTATCTTGAAGTCCCACACCTGAGAGAATGTGTCAGTTTAATTTTCTGTCTAAATACTAGTTAACATCACTTGGAATAGCATCAAATGTAGTTAGAGTTGTTCAATAGTTGACTTTCAGCTCTTTGAGGGAGGTTTGAGAAAGTGCATATTATTTACAGTTTGATAGAGAAAATTAAGAATGTTCTATCTTTTCTAAGTGAGCAAATCAAAAAAGCTTAAGACATTTGTAGAGAGATGCCTTGAGTTTGATTTAAAATAACTGGTCTTATAGATATTTTAGATAAGGTACTCAAAATGGATTTGTTCGCACCTATATTCAAATTTTCCTTTCCTTTTTTAAAAAACCTAGTATTCTACACAATGAGTAATATCGGAACTCTCTTTTCATTTTCAATTCATAATGCATCTTTTGAGATAGTTCTTGTGAAAGGATCTATAATCTTTTCTCAGAATTTCTTAACGATGTAATGTTTCTTAACAACTGAAAGAGATATTTTAAGGCACTAAAATATCTTTCAACGGTTCCCTCCCATTTTTATTTTTAAATTCTGAATTTTATCATTAGCATAAAGTTCTTCTTTATCAGCGTTTTTGTGTGTGTGTGTGTGTGTGTGTGTGTGTATAAAGTAAATAAAAATAACTGTCAACACCTTGTTGAACTCTAGATAATTCCAAGGCTATTGTTTCATTCATAAGCACTGTATGGTAATATAGCTACATATTACAGTTTGACCTTTTAAGTCATTGAACAGCCACCATGAAATGACAATTTAATTATGAATAACAACACAAAAACTCTGCAAAGTAGTTCTGATTAGGGTTATCATATTTATCCATTCTTAGAAACCCAATTAAATAGGCATTCCATCTAAAGTAATTTGACATAAGTATGGCCCACAATTTCATTAGACATTGTTACACTAAAAATAATCATTTACTGAAACCCACTGTTAAATGTAAATCCTATATATTATCTGGAAATGGGAATTCTATAGCTTATCTGGCAAGGCCAGTGTGATCCAATAGAAGAAGAAAAATAGGAACATTTTAAACATAAATAGTGGTAAATGCTTTCTGTGAAACAGAAATTTAACCATGTTTTTCAAATATGAGTTGGTAGAGTAAGATGAATTCATAAAAGAGATGTTTATGACCTGAGCATCAGTGAAACAATTAATATTTAGACTATGATAACTACCAGTGTCCGAAAAGAAGGCAAGCGTGGATAAAAGTGGGTGAGAAAGGAAAGAATAAAAATATCCTTGTAATACAGTTCAATTTGAAAGGCAAAGAAGGTTGTATAAAAGATAAAAAAAAATATATATATATATATATAGCCTAAAGAATATAGGAAGAACTGCCAGCTAATAAATTATGAATTAAATAGATATAAAATTATATTTCTAGATTATTATTAATTCTAAGGCATAATAGTTTAATAATATAAGTAGGTGTTGGTTATGCCTGCCTGGGAAAAAAATTAAAATGAGGCTACTCTTTATTTCAAGACTTATAGCTCCCTCTGCTGTACAAATCTAGAAAACCCTCTATTGGCACAAAAAACAAAGATGGAACATTACGTTATAAACAGGAAGAACTTGGAACTGGAGTGTCTTCTTTTCAGCTAAAACTGGAATTTTATGTTTTTCTTTGTTCCCATAATCCTAGTAATTTTTCGTGACAGAAAAAAAAAACCCACTCCAAAAGTTGGGGGTCTAATTTAAAGACTCCTCATGAAAATGTCAGATTGGTCAAATGAAGTTCAGCCGCGATGAGCCCCAATTCTTTCTCCCTTCCCGAGGTTGCATTTCTGGCCCCAAGTCAACAAAATAAACTCACACTAAATCTGTTAATGAAGACGTTTTCCCAAGTACTTGGCAAGAGATCTGGGCTGATGTAGACTCTGGGAGCTTTTAGAAACACTGGCAACTTTGAGAAGCTTTTTGGTTTTCTCTCCTGCTTTCAGTAAAACAGAAATACGCACCCGAATTGGGCTTCTCTTGGGCACCAAAGAAAACACCTCCACCCCCCACCCCCCACTCCCATTGTTTTAGCAGAGTGCTTTGGGGGAACCATTCATATGCAAACTTCCTCTCCCCAAATTTTCCAACGCCCAATTTGCTGCGCAGCTCACTCTGATTATGGATTCCTTAGCACCCCCAGTTTCACGAGGCCACGCGCTCCAGGCTGTGGATTCCAACAACCCTCAAACCTCTCAGGTTCGCAGGATTTCGGGTTCTTCACCCGCTCGCAGGTCTGGTCTTGGGGCTCCCTCCCATCCCCATAAACCAGGAACCGGTCCTTCTCCCTGCAGGAAAGAGTCTCCTGGGTTCATGTCCTCTGCTTCTCCGTGTTGCAGACTCACTGCCCATGCGGCATGTGGGTGTAGTGGGTTTCTTCTCGGTTTTAGGGGCGTCTAGGGAGGGGGATCCCAGGCCCTGATGTAGAGGAGATTGTGGAAAGCGGGTCCTCCAAGCCTGGGACAATTACATCAGCTTTGCACTGTAACCTCATCTTGCCTCCTCCTCTACTACTCTTCTTACTACTCCTCATTCTCCTTCTCCTCTTCTTTCTTCTTATCTTTTCCTTCCTCTTCTCTTCTTCCTCTTCTCTTTCTCTTCTACTACCTCCACTTCCTCCTCCTTTTTCTTCACCATTCCTCCTCTTCCTCTTTGAATTCTCCTATTTCCTTACTCCTTTCCTTCTGTTCTTTCTTTTCTTCTTCCTCTTTTTCTTCTTCCTCTTCTTCCTCCTCTTTTTCTTATCTTCCTTTTCTGTTTCCTCCTTCTCTCCCTCTTCTGTTTTCTTTCTCTTTGTCCTCCTCTTCTTCCTCTTCTTCTTCCTCTTACTCTTCTTCCTCTTCCTTCGCTTTCTCTTCTTCTTCATCTTCTTCCTCCTCCTCCTTATGGTGGGAAATGGATATTTATATTAATGGAGAGTAAGATGTGGACTCTGTCAGACAATCGGGTCGAATTCAAGAGGAGATTACAATAGGATGTGTGTTTCTGAGTTTAGGGAAGAAAGGGTAAAGAGATGAGGGAAAGCAGGGTATGTGTTCTGGATGTTAAAATAGGGTGTGTGCCTAAGGTAATTAACTTTCTTCCTCTTCTCTACATTTTCTCTTCTTCCTCCTCTTCTTTCTCTTCTTCCTCTTCCTTTTCTTCTTCCTCCTCTTTTTCCTCTTCTTGTCCTCCTCTTTCTCTTCCTCCACCTCCTTCTCCTCCTTCTTCCAGGGGTAGATGCCTTGCAAACACATGCAGTGCACCTCTTAGTAAAGGGTTGATAGTAGGATCATGCTGTGAACCCCCACAGGCCAAATATGGTGCAATTACAGGGCCCCCATCTAAGCCATGTTAAAGGTGGCTCTCTATGTTAGAGGCAGATCTTGCTTGGCTACCGAGCAAAAATGCCCAGATATTTGATTTTCACCTTCTTTTGATAGGAACCATTAAATCTCCTGTGATTCTGCATCCTTATGTCTCTTCCTAAACACCAGTTTCATCCTAGTTGTGAGCCATCAGCCCCAAACAGTGGGCAGGTATTTCCAGGTTATGCATTTAGCATATGGATGATATTAAATGAATGCTTGCCAGACGTCTCTGCGATTCTTTCCAAAATACCTACTGGTGACCTAGACAGAGCTAGTACCTAGAGAAAAAAACTTGACTTGCATGTGGCAGATTTGGGTTCAAATTTCCCCCAATACAACCCTTCCTGCCCTTAGGAGTCATTCCTGAGCACAGAGAATTACCCCTGAGCACCACTGGTTATGGCCCCAAGCCAAATCAAAAACAACAACAAAATCCACTGCTTCAATGAACATGAGTCTCATTGACCCTAAAGTCACTTTAGCAAGGCTCTTCCCAAAGAATCCTTCATACTGTATAAAAATATTTTTTAAATGTAAATGCCAGGCATGTCTGACACAGAACCCAAAAGGACTTCAATGTTTAGAAAATCCAGAGATGTGCCTCAGTGGAAACCACTGTAGCCTCTAAGCTTCCAACTATTCTGTTCCTGTCTTTGAACATAAAATTATTTTTTGTCTGCAGTGATGTCTCTGCTGTTGTGAATGAGTGTGTCAAGCAGTTTCCATTCAAAACTGAATTTTAGCCAGAGCTGCACATCGTGTGGAATTAAAGTTTTTCACTCATACTAACCTTAAAAATATCTACACATTTTATATCTGCTGTTGCTTGCTGAGAAAAGGTCACAGGAATATCATATTTTAATAAGTCAGATTCTTAAGTCTCAAAACTGATTTATGGGGAGAAGTGTTAGAGAATTTGCAGTTAGTACACGGCGGACATGAGTTATCACAGAGGTGTGCGCCACCCCACATAGATTGTCACCGTACCCTCAAGAGTAGCCAAGTTATGAAAACGGGAGAATTTTTAAATGTCATTGCTGGATCTTGAGTAATGATAAAGAACTGAGTTTGTGCAAAATAAAATTCCTCACCTAGAGATGGCTCATTATTAAGATGATCCTTCTGGGACTGGAATGGGGAGGGCATTTGCCTTGCACACAGCCAACTGGGTTCAAAACTTGGCATCCCATATGGCTTCCCAATCCCTATAAGAATGAACCCTAAGCACAGAGCTCCTGAGCATTGCCAGGTGTATAACCCCCCCTCCAAGATGACTTCTCAGTGAAATACACTTCTTATAAAATTAAAAATGAGCAAATAGGATAAAAAAAAATAAGAAGATTTCTTCCCATTGTCTTTCTCCTTGAATCTCCCTCCCTGACCTTTCCTGCAAACAGACCTGTCCAGGGCTCAGGAGATTCTTGCTAAAATTTCAGCTGGTTCCCACTTCCCTACCCCCAGAGTGGAGTTTTCTGTCAAAATTTCAGAAGTAGAGAATAGGAACATTGTTTTTAAATCAAAACAAGACCCAAAATTCTAACATTCATAATCATTTCAAGGGTCAATGCAATTGCCTCTTCAACAAATATGCCAGAAATCTCCTTCCCTCTGAGGTAATGGGAAAGGTAGGGTCTTCTAAGTAATAGCTTCTAAAATTCTAAGTTGCCCCAAAATACATTTGATTTACTTAACCACAGTATATTATTTAGGGACCTACTATGTGCTGAGATTTTAGAGTATGAGAAGTAGAATGTGAATGACTTGAATTTAGATCAATAAGGAAAATCCCTTCAAATCCAACCCACCTGATTTTTTTCTTTCTCAATTTCTTTTCAGTTGTATTGAGATATGATTGACACAGAATACTGTGTAAGTTTAAGGAACATGACATGTTGATGTAATACATGATGCAGAATAAGGTTGTTGTTATTCTTTAATAAGGGATTAGCTAATGTCGCTATCAGGTCATGTAACTGTGTCACTTATCACAAAGTTCCCTTGTATGGCTGAAACATTTAAGCTCTTTCTTTAAGGAATAGGATGGTGACTCACAGGGCTGACTCACAGATGGGTTTAATCTCCATCATCATAGCACCACTGGGAGGAATTCCTAACTACAGAATCAGAAGTAGCCCCAGAGCACTCCCAAATGTGGCTCCCATAAGAGAGTTTCTTGGGTAGAGAGATTGTACAGGGGCTAAGGCATGTCCTTGCACATGACCATCCTTCCTTCAATCGACAGATCCATACATGATGCATCAAGTTCTATTAGGAGTGTTCCTGAGCACAGAGCCAGGAGTAATTTTCGAATCCTGCAGGTGTGGCCCCAAACTGAGAGAAAGAGACAGAGAGAGAGAGAGAGAGAGAGAGAGAGAGAGAGAGAGAGAGAGAGAGAGAGAGTCTGTCTTACACACTTTCAAGCATATAATTCAGCATTGAAAATGTAATCTCCTTGCAGTACAATAAATTCCAGTTTCGAAACAGGACAGTTGTACCTGGGAGTAGTAATATCTTTCATTCCCCCCATTCTCCAGTCCCTGGCAGTCATTATTCTGCTCTTTCTTTAATTCCAACTTTTAAAAATATGCGTAGAAATGCTGTTTATATTAGTTCTCTTTCTCTATCTAACCTCACTTGCTCAACGAATACTGTTGTTACGAATAGCAGGCTCTCCTTTCTCATGGCTATGTAATATTCTGCAGCTGGTGTCCATTTAGGCCCTTTGGAATCTTAGATATTGTGAAACAAATTATCTTCCTGACCAAATTCTTTGTCCTTCTTCTTAGAGAACTTGGATTTATTGGGGGGGGGGGCATGAGGGTGTCTTTGTTGGAATCCTTAGTCCATTCTTATTTGCCTTTCAATGATTTGTTTACTTTGATTTGGGTGCTACACCTGGCAATTCTCCGAGGTTACTCCTGACTTTGCACTCAGGAATTACTCCTGGCAGGCTCATAGAACCATATGGGATGCTGAAGATCAAACGAGGGTCTGCCATATGCAAGGCAAGCATTCTACTGACTGTTGTATCTCTTTGGCTCATCCTTTCAGTCATTTGTGACAGGACCTTTGAGTCACCTTTATTCACTATGCCCAGTTATGATTCTACTTATTTTTTATGAAAGAAAAATATTCAAAGAATCAATCTTCTTTCTTTCGCCATTCATTCTCAGTGCTGGGGTAAGAAAATAGCTGTTTAACTAAAATGTTTCCATTCATTACACTTAATTGTCTAAATGTGACTTAGAGTGAAGATTCTACCTGTAGGATATGAGTGACCTTAGAAGGACTTTATAAGGAGCTTATGTCTCTTGGTACCTATTACTATCATCTTGCAAAATTGTGAAAGACACTATTGATCTATGTTTTTCAAAATTATCAAAGTTGTCCCTCACCAAAGTCTGATGAATAGTATAAGATGGTGTACAATATTTTTATGACTGATTGTTAGAACTTGGATTTTCTATGTATGTATTTTCTCTGTCACAGCATAGGTTGAAAACTCAATCTTTCTCCTTCCCTTAAACAATAGTTAGGATACTAGTTTATAAGCACATATAGATATATCTGGGCCCGGAGAAATAGCACAGCGGCGTTTGCCTTGCAAGCAGCCGATCCAGGACCAAAGGTGGTTGGTTCGAATCCCGGTGTCCCATATGGTCCCCCGTGCCTGCCAGGAGCTATTTCTGAGCACACAGCCAGGAGTAACCTCTGAGCACTGCCGGGTGTGACCCCCAAAAAAAATAAATATATTCAAAGGTTCATTTCATTATCAAAGTACTATATATTTTGGAGTATTTGGAAAATAAGCAAGTAAATACTAAGAGTTTGGAAATAACCAATAAAATAAGCATAAAGTAAATTTTTATTTTTAATATTATAAAATAATTATCTAGTTGGATGAAAACTACAGTACCTATAGTTTGGTTGGAGCTCTAACTGATAGCATCTACTTTCACTATCTGAGCCAGAAGAGAAGTTTTCTAAGTGATTTTTTTGTGTGGGTGGTGGGAGTGATGAAGTTGACATTTTGCATGAAGTACAGACATAGTAACATTAAGTAATAATTCCCTTTCTAAATCACTCTCTATTGTTCTCTGATCACGCCATGTTGTCAGACAGAATCTTGGTTCCATCCACTGGTTACTTAATATAGTCTGATTTTAACACTATTCCCCTGATACTAATCAGAATTCCTCTATTGAGAGAAATCTGACCAGGGCACTGTTAGCAAACATAAGTCTTGACATAACTGTGCTCAAAAGGAGAAGCTGCCAAGAACCATCTTTTCTGTGAACCCATCAGTGATCCAAATGAATAATTCATCCCATTCCATGGACTGGCAAGCCAGTCATTTTATTCAAGCCCTACCATATAATTTTAATTACTTGATTTATAGTAGTTTTGAAATCTGGATGTGAAATGTCTTTAGGTTTAATTTTCTTTTATCAAGATTGTTTTTTGGTTATCTGGGCCTTTGGGTGTTTTATAGGTGTATTTTAGGGTTTATTTGTTTTTCTGATTTTGAAAAAAAACACTCAAGATTTTAGTAGAGATTACACTAAATCTGAAGATACCTTCAGGTGGTCTGAACTTCAAAAAATGATTCTTGGGGCCATAAATATGGTAAAGTGGGCAGGGCACTTTCTTGCATGTGGCTCACCCTGGTTTGACCCCCACATATAATCCCACCTCCAAAGCCACAGTAGCAACAAAAGTAAATCCTGAGTAATCTAATTTTGGTATGAAACCAAAATAGGAAAATTTTTAAATGATTATTTTTTCTATTCCATGAACAAAAGCTTTCTCTCCATTTGCTACGCAGTCATAGAAGGTCAAATACTTCATGGTTTCACTGATATTATACATTTCATAAGCCAACTCAGAATTCACAATTAGAAAGATTGTTCAGAGGCTGGGAGAGGAGGAGGAGGGGGACCATTGCAGTTTATCAAATTCATAGATGAGTGATGTCTAAAGAGATAGTGCCAGAGTCTGAGAGATAGTACAGTGGTAGGGCATTCGCCTTGCACATGGCAGACCCAGGACGAAACTGGGTTGGATTCCTGGCATCCCATATGGTCACCAAGCCTGTCAGGAGTGATTTCTGAGAGCAGAGCCAGGAGTAACCCCTGAGCATTGCTGGGTGTGGCCCAAAAACCAAATAAATACATAAAGAATAAAGCGACTGTGTTTTGAAAGACTTCACTGACCATTGGGAATGTGTTAAGAGAGAATTCATATGCCAAGTGTTCAAAGCACCAACACAACAACAAAGAGGAAACAAAACTGGCTTACATCGTTTATATGACCAAGGCACTGAAATTGAATAAAAATAGATCTGAAATGTAGAAGAAAAGAGAAAAAATAGTGATGATAACATAGAGGTAATCTATAAGAGAAAGAATAAAGCAGTTAGTGTCAGGTAGGTATAAAAGAGAGAGGAGAGGAGAGAGAGAACAGAAGAAACTTTAAGTTATGAGAGCCAATGTGCCACTATAAAAATGTAAATTGCTTTTTGTGGGGCTTTTTATTTTTTTTGGTGACTGTCACAATACTTGAATGAGGACCCAGAAGTGATTCATCTTTGTATGAATATGTTTACATATTTTTGTATATCAGCAAATCTTCTGCTCTGCTATAATCATTTTCCTTTCCCTGGTGATCATTTCTCCAAATATGGTGGGTTTGTGGCAGCCACATTTGCCTGACCTAGTTCTATTCCTGCTCTTCTCACCTGGACCACACTAAGGATTGGCATCAGACATTCTGAAAATCTCTCTAGGAATTTGGAACTGGATTCCAGAATGCTAGACAATTTGTACTAGGCAGATAGCTGGGCTGTATAAGAAATGAAGTTGGGAGTTTTCAGATGAACATAATTCGCCACGTGAATTGTAGAGTAAAAATATATGAAGAGAGAAATAGATGAGAAATGAGAAATTTGACAGCTTTTGAGTACAAGATCACATGTTTCCTGCGAATTTTCTACTAAGAATGAGTTGTGGAATCTTTGAGACACGTCTTAGTTTTTTATAATTAATTCCTTTTCTTTTGCTTTGGTGATGTCAAGTTGGTTCCTTTCCTTTGTGGTCAAATATGCACACACATATCTTATAATCTGCTTTTTCCCACTCATTCTATAGCAGGAATATATATATTTTAATATTAACTAGTGTTGGGGCCGGCAAGGTGGTGCTAGAGGTAAGGTGTCTGCCTTGCAAGCACTAGCCAAGGAAGAACCGCAGTTCGATCCTCCAGCGTCCCCCAAGCCAGGGACAATTTCTGAATGCTTAGCCAGGAGTAACCCCTGAGCATCAAATGGGTGTGGCTCGAAAAAAAACAACAACAAAAAGAATATATTAACTAGTGTTTACACCACCTAAATTAGCTACTGCATAGTTTTTTTGTTAATATTACCCATAGTTCATTTAGCTTGTCCCTATTTTGCATTTTTTTTTGCTGTCTAAAAAACAATCCTTTTACATGTAATTTTTATATATTTATATTTATTGGATCATTTCCTTATGATAAATTTGTTTTGGTTTTGGTTTTAGTTTTTTTTTTTTTGTTTTTGAGCCACACCGTTTGATGCTCAGAGGTTACTCCTGGCTATGCGCTCTGAAATCACCCCTGGCTTGTGGGGACCATATGGGACGCCGGGGGATCGAACTGCAGTCCATCCTACGCTAGTGCTTGCAAGGCAGACACCTTACCTCTAGCGCCACCTTCCCGGCCCCTTTATGATAAATTTGTACTAGCACATATGAGAGGATACTTTTGACAAATGTTGATTGAAAAAAAAATAAAAATAAAAATAAATGTTGATTGATCATAGTCCTGACAGATTATGCTCTGTGTTCATGGAAAATAATATACTTAATATGTTTTTATTGGGCAAGGAGATAAGTACCTTTGTAATTCCTTTGATCATCCTAAAAGGAAATTATTTACTCACATATTGATCATTTTAATTCTTTCTTCATTACTTTTATATTTTGCTTTGCTTTACTTGCTTGTGTAAAGGCATATGGTTGTTCCACATTTGTTTGTAAGAATCATTAAACAGGGGCCCGGAGAGATAGCATAGCAGCGTTTGCCTTGCAAGCAGCCGATCCAGGACCAAAGGTGGTTGATTCGAATCCCGGTGTCCCATATGGTTCCCCGTGCCTGCCAGGAGCTATTTCTGAGCAGACAGCCAGAAGTAACCCCTGAGCACCGCCGGGTGTGACCCAAAAACAAAAAACAAAAAACAAAAAACAAAAAAAAAACAAAAAAAAAGAATCATTAAACAGGAGAATCTGACCCATTGCATTAGCATATTATTTTACATCTTTGTCCCTTTTCATAGTTGAGGTTTGATTTTCTGCTGTGGACCTGTGGGCATCTTATTTTAAATTTTGATTTTATTATAGGATGATCTTTATCATGAATGTTTTTACCTTGGAGAATATAGGGGATAAATCCTTCCTACACATTCTGAGCACAGTCACATTTGCCAAAAAAAAAAAAAATCCAAACAATGAAACAAAGAACAAAACAAAACAAAATTCTCTAAGGCCAGAAATCCAGGCCTTTTATGTATTCATTAATTTTCAAGATTCCCAAGTCTTTACATTATATAAATGTGTTATTATATATTATATGCTACATGTAATATGTAAAAAAATAATTCTCAGAAAGTGTGCAGAAAAGAATTCAAAGACTTACCTCAGGGGCCAGAGCAGTGGTGCAGGGTGTAAGGCATCTGCCTTGTGCATGCTAGCCTAGGCAGACAGTGGCGATCCCCCGACGATTCCCCCAACGATACCCTGGCCTCCCATATGGCCCCCCAAGCCAGGAGCGATTTTTGAGTACATAGCTAGGAGTAACCCCTGGGTTACGTCACTGGGTGTGGCCAAAAATCCAAAACAAAAGACTTATCTCAATATCAGAAATCATATTTTCTTTTTCTTTTTTCTTTCTTTTTTTTTTTTGGTGATAATAATTTCTTTATTTAAGCACCATGGTTACAAACATGTTTGTAATTAGGTTGCAGCCATAAAATGCACAACCCCCTTTACCAGTGCAACTTTCCCACCACCAATGTCCCCATTTCCCTCCTCCCCCATCCCCTGCCTGTCTTCCAGACAGGTGTTGTAATTTTCTCTCTCTATCATTGTCATGGTTGTTGTTAGTGTGGTTATTTCTCTAACTGCACTTAACACTCTTTGTGATAAGCTTCCTATCTTGACCTGGTCTTTCTGGCCCTCATATTTATTGTCTCTAGGTATTATTACTAAACTGTCTTTTATTTTTCTTAAATACCACAAGTGAGTGAGACAATTCTATGTTATCTCTCTTCCTCTGACTTATTTTACTCAGTACAATAGTCTTCCTATCCGTCCATGTATAGGCAAATTTTGTGACTTCATTTTTAACAACTGCATAGCATTGCATTGTGTAGATGTACCACAGTTTCTTTAGCCACACATCTGTTGTTGGGCATCTGGATTTTTTTCCATATTCTAGTTATTGTAAAAGGCACTGCTATGAAAGAAAGCATATTTTCTAAGAATAAGGAACACATATCTCAAGAAAAATCAAAGGATGCCTTCATTTAAAAACTATAAAGAATTAGCTCAAAGAGCTAATGTATGCTTTACTTGGGAGTTTCAGGTCCCATCTCTGGCACTACATAACCTCTCCAAACACTTCCAGCAATGGCCCTCAAGCAGTGCATTGTATCTCACCCTCAGAGTGGCGCTTTCGATGAAAAACAAGTCCTTTGCAATAAGTGTGAGCGCTCTTACTCGCTCTGGCCTGTCCATCTTCTTACTCTGTTCTTCATTTACTCATCACTCATCAATGATATAAACTATGGTTTTATAAAATATTTATTCCAAGCTAGTTCTCCTTGGGGTCTTTTTGCTCGTTGGTTCTTTCCCCACTGCCTGATATTTCTCATCCCAACTCTTCAGGTGAGCAATTTTTTGTTTGTTTTTTTATTACATTATCCTTTTCAATGTCAGCAAAGAAGTTTGATAAATGATTCTAAATATCTCCATTTATGGATAAAATATGTCCCGTGTATCATTAAACAGGGACTTTACTCCCAAGGGAATATGCTCTGGTCTACTTTGAACTTAGAATTGGACATCTGCTGACCTGTTTACCTAATGGATGCAAATGACTCTGAAGCTCTTGGTTTCCTGTCTCACTGTTTGTGTTGCCTGCATTTTCAGTATTGTTAAGGAACTGTATCGTTTGCAATTATTTTTTTTTTTCATCTAAACCAACAGTGCAGAACTAATTAGCTTTGAAGATCTAGCTGTTTCCAAAATCATGCAAAAGAATCACAAGAAGCTGCCAACAAATGTGTCAGTGACTTATTCCAACTTATTATCACCCCCTTCCCTGGTCCTGCTGTGACTTTGACAACCACCCTGGAGTAAGGAGTTGGGCCAGTTTACACAGTGAATTCAAGACAGAACTGGGAACAGGATAGAGCCCAGAGTGATCCTGAGTCCCCCTCTGTGTGCCAGAGCTTGCAAGATTACCCATTGCTGACCCTGCATGAGCACTAGCCCCATAAAAGGGAGCCCGCGGTGTTATTTCTGGGAACACTTAACTCCAAAGAGCTCTCCTGGCAGGGCTGTGACTGAGGCTATATTTAATAGCATGTGTAAAAGAAAATAAAGACCCACAGGCTTTGGGTATTGTCTTACTTTATTTGGTATTAAAGACGGGAGGGGCATTTGGGGGGTTTGGGAGGTGTGTGTTTGCTAATACAAAGCAGACATTTTTAAACTGTAGACATTCAGAGGAGAATATAAAATGATCTAAAATATGAAAATGGATGTGGGTTCTGTGGTTATCACTTTTTATCATAAGCATTATTTGTGGCTGGAGAATGCTTTGTAGAACTAGCAGACATGTAGATACAGCTTGCAGTTTCTTGAAGTATAATAGTTCCCAAAAAGAATCCAGGCCATTTTTTTTTGTGCAGAATATGAATTTAGTTCTACAATTCTTTCAAAAGAAATTCTAAAACCATTGTTACTTAGAGTCTGAAAGTAACAAAAGAAGCCTCCTAGAGAGGTAAGATGTTTATAGGAGCAACCACTCCACAATGAATTTCTCCTCACACAAAATTCCAGCTGTAATACCTTGGCACCCCCTGTTGATGAAATGATAGAATGAAAATCCCAGACCAGCCTTACATTACATATTCACTGGAACTTTCAACCCAGAACATGGGTCAATGACCACTGATTAGATGACATTTGTCAGTGTGATGGTTAAATGAGTGTTGATTTGATTACACTAATAAATTGCTTGACTTTGGAAAATCATTTGCAGTGGCATTGTATTTCTTGAAGGATTAAGCACTTCTTAAAAATGCTAAAATAGTCCCCCAACGGCCAGTTGTTTTACATATATTAAAATGTAAATTGTACAACAGAGGTATAATTTTTCTCGTGCACATATTCACATTGAATGAGCATGAGGGATCTGCTTAAGACATTGGGGAACATGTAGATTTCATTTTCTACAATTGTGTTTGATTCAGTGAGCATATTTCTTCGTTTGTTGGGGACACACCCAGTAGTGTTCAGGGGTTACTTTTGGCTCTAGACTCAAGAATCACTCCTGGCAGAAATCAGGAAATTATATGAAGATGCTGGGAATTGAACCCAGCATGATTGGCCACAATAACTGAGTGATATTACTCCAGTTCCTCAGTGAGCACATTTAAAAACAACTTCTGCACCACAGGGTCTGGATAGTACCACATCTTGGTCCTAGCACTGAACCAATAGGCTATATATCTCTGAGAATACCCTGCAAACCCTTGAAAACTGCTATGGAGAACCCTAAGTAAATAAAATAACTAAAAATTTTTATTACAAGAAAAAAACTCTCAAATGCATACTAATTCTTGCATTAAGTATAGTTAATTTTTGTAAGCCAAACTGAATTAAAGAACCCCAATGCATGGGCCTATCAATCTAGATGGTACAAGTTTTAGGCACTTGCTTGTTTGCTATAGGCCGATTCCTTCTCCAACACCTTACATGATCCCTTGAGCACCACCAGGGGTCACTCCTAAACATAGAGCCATGAGTATCCTCTGAACACTCCTAGGTTTGATGCAGAACCCACCTCCTGAAAGAGGAGATGTTAAAAACTAAAGATGGGCTTAATATTGTCAAGCAGTCCTGGAGGGAAGTGATTATATTGCTTTCATAGGGTATAAAGAGAGCAGTCAGAAACAATAATTCTAGTCTGTTATGCCACTCACTGAAACAGACTTTTACCTCTTTACATTTTACCTTTAATGGGAAAAACGTGAAATGGAGTGAAAATATTGCTACAGACTCAGAACAAGGAAAGGGAACCTTGTCTCTCTTCTTGTCATTTTAATATATAAATGTCAACTATGAAAATTATTAAAAAGGGAGTTTTCCTACTTAGGCTGAAATTCCAATTTCTCTAATCTGATCTAGAAATGTTTTGACTGAGGCCTTGCATACTTAGATGAAGCAAATTCAAAATTTCTTGGAAAGATTATTATTTGATCTAGATGGTACAGCTATTCAAGTTTCCTACCAATAAAGCTTCATTGAAATTAAACTCACGATCAGAAATCATAAAACTGTCCAGGGATGTGACTCAGCAATAAAGCCCATGATTTGTGTTGTGTAAGACCCAAGCTCAATCCCTAGCATTTATGAAAGCGAAATCATAAAACTGACAAGGAAACATTTTGTTGTAAATGAATAGAAAACAAACCTGCACGACAATAAAAATATTTTGATTTTATACATTTAAAAATACAATCAGTGGGGTCCAGGATGTGGCTTCATGGTCAAGTGTTTGTCTTCTGTAAGGTTCTGGGTTTAACCCCTGGCACAGCAAGAGGAGAAAAAATGAATAATAATTGATATTTTAAATGTAATGCTTGGCTTAAAAATAGAATAATAATTGAGATTTTAAATGTAATGCTTGGCTTAAAAAATAGAAAGTCAGAAATAAGCAGAGAAGCAATAGATTATATTAGTCCACATATGTAAGACTGCAAAAATTGGAACATAAGAAAAACAAGTTAAGGTAAGGAAGATGCAATAATTAGACTCGCAATTTGTCTATTCAAGACTCAGAACATGATTGAAATGATTTAAAAGATGGGTGCTTACCATGTTTCCTCCACTGAGAAAAGACTCAAATCTCTAGGCTGAGATGCATAATATCAAGTGGGATAAATAAAAATGAGCTGTACCATAGATAATCCAATGAAATGACATAAACCAAAAGATAGAGAAATGCTCAGAGATGCACTTCTGAGATGCACAAACAGACCAATCAGTTTTCTGAAAATGAAAGGGCAGTTAGGTAAGACTTCTCAAAAATAATATGCAGCAGTCAACAGTCGAGTGTTATCTTTAAGGGACGAGAGAAAACAACTCTCGCCTTATTCAAGAGTTTTGTTTTTATTTAACAAACATTTCCGTGGCACTTAGCATGAGCCAGCATGGTTTCAGGGTCTCTAAACTCACTAAACTGAATCGTTGAATCCTTAGGACATTAAAGAAATAGAAACCATCTTGGGACTCGGCAAACTGCTTAAGACAGTGCTAATATGAACCAGCCTTCTGCACACGGAGACTTTTATTTCAGGGAAGATTGTTCTTGGATGCTACAGAAAGCAGCTTTGAAAGCTGAGGGCAAAGGTCACTTATCCATCAGCACCTGTGGCATCCTGCCTACACAGAAGCCTGCTGGTACCCAGGATGCTAATTGGACCAAGGTGTTGAGGCTTAGTTCTTTCAGCTGCCTCTGGTCCTCCGTGCAGCATTTAAGGTTGACTCTGAGTCAAACACTTCTATATAGTTACTAGAGAAGGTCACTAAGAAAAAGCAGGTCAACCGATGGGGACAAAATTCAAAGCAGAAAATTGCAAGCCATGGAAACAATTTTCCTATCTGTTTTGTGCCTGCTGATGGCAGAACATTCTTTTTCTGGCTGTGCCATTCCATCTGGTTTCTGAGTTTTAGCCAATAGAGTGGAGGTAGTTTAGGGTATTCTAGGGGCAATCATTAAGCAGTTTTCTTTCATATTTCTTTATGAGAGCCTCGGCCTGTTAAAGGGGCTCCAGTTTGTGTCCAAAGATGGGCAAGTGTCAGAAGAAAGCCCAGAAAACGGTGGAAAGAAAAGTCTAGATCACTAAAGGCAGACAAACACAAAAGCCATCATCTAATAAAGTATCATTGGAGCAGCAAAACATGGGATTTCTATGAATAATGATTGCTTTTATTCTACCATATTCCTCCTCTCTTTTTTTTTCTCTTGCCTATTTAATAGGAGGTCATTTATTACACTGGATGAAAATGATGTTAGTGATAAAATGACGGGCATTTTATCTCATTGTCCATTTTGAAGGAAAAATCCTCTACTTCTTTGCTAAGTATCAATGCTATTAAAGGATTTAATAAAATGTCAGGGTGCCCATATAAAAGTTGTCTCATGGGACTGGAGAGATAGCCTGGAGATAGGGCATTTGCCTTGCATGCAGAAAAACGGTGGTTCGAATCCCAGCATCCCATATGGTCCCCCAAGCCTGCCAGGAGCGATTTCTGAGCATAGAGCCAGGAGTAACTCCTGAGCGTTGCTGGGTGTGATTTCCCCCCCCCCCCCAAAAAAAAGAATGTTGTCTCAGAATCTCTTCATCAAATTAGTCATTGTTCCCAGTCCCAAGCACCAGAAAAAAAAATGGCAGTTAAAACCGATCTTTTCTATTAAAAAAAAAAAAAGATTATCTGGACCAAATTGGAGCTCTGCAAACTAAAATGGGATTGCAAAGGTTGATCACTGTTGAATTAACCAGGTTCCATCCTATTCAGGACATGCTTGTTACTCATTGGTCTGAAGCATCTTTGGTAGAAGAAAGGCAATAAGCCTTTGCCTCTGAGATGCTGGTTAGTCTTCAGCTCTCTCCTCTTCACTGCCTGCTTCTGTCCCACCTGCTTCTGAGGGAGATCTCTGCCATGGAAATACCATCATAGAAAGGAAATAAAATAACGTTTATTAATCAATCCAATGCAAATTATGAGATTCAGAAATTTCCCCTTGATAATTCTAACTCAGTGCTCAGGGATCACTTGCTCCAGATGGTGCTTGGGGGAACCACATGGCATCAACGATAAAACCAAACTTATGTGCTCATCCCATTGGGTTATCTCTCCTGCCTCTGGCATCTTTTGATAAAAGCATTCCTTTCCTGCAGTGAAGAGAAAAAAACAAATAATAATGACAGCCAGAGAAGAATTTATTTGTGAGAGTGACATAATTTCAAAGAAAGTTGAATTCATGCTTGGGTCAGAATTTGATATTTATGAAGTGGATCCCATCTATCAATGGCAGGGGTACCTTGTCCTCATTTTTTTTCTATGTGCCTTATCTACAAGCAGCTTATGTATCCTCACAAAATGCGGCTGGACTCTCATAAATTGGATACCCAAGACACAAGGCAGAAGCTGTGATTTGTTAGTGACCTAGTGTTGATATTTGCTTTCTATTTCTTCTATAGTGCAACTAACTCACTCCAGTTCAGCATTATGAAAAAGGATCCCTCAAAGGGATGATACTATCCAGAGACAAGTATAATTTGGTGGGGCCGGAGAGATAGCATGGAGGTGGTGCCTTTGCCTTGCATGCAGAAAGATGGTGGTTTAAATCCCGGCATCCCATATGGTCCCCCATGCCTGCCAAGAGCGATTTCTGAAATCCAGGAATAATAAATAAATAATAAATAAATAAAATAAAAATAAATAATAAATAAATAAATAATAAAGCCAGGAATAACCCCTGAACACTGCCAGGTGTGACCCAAGAACCAAAAAAAAATATATATATATATATATATATATATATAATTTGGTTACTAATTTGGAGTCTGGATCCCACAGTTGACCTTGATGGTTTCTTGATTAGGACCTTAAGTCTTGGGACTAGCTCTCTTTTTCTTTGGCTTTGGGATCTAGAGTCTGCCTTCTTATGCATTCTTTCTGTACCATAACAGATTTTTCCTTCTTCCTATATAATTTTGAGGGTCCCACATCTCATTTTTTGAAGGGAGGGGTGCTACCAAGCATTTCTCAGGGGACCAGAGGAATGTTCCCATAATTCTTTTCCTGGCTGTGAAGGCCTGATGGTTTCATGCTTAGCCTAGTGATGCAAAGTTGTTCCACTCAACAGAGCAATAAGCCCCCATTGCTGTGGCCAGCAGTGCTAAGGGAGGGGCATACAGTGCCAGAGACTGAACACGGGGCACAGTTCATGTAAAGCCTATGTTCCAAGCCCTTTGAACTTTTTTCCTGACCCCATTTTTTCACTTTTATTATTTTTTTTACTTTCATTTTAATTGATGCTACTTTTAGAATAATTTTTAAAACTTCATGAGTGTTCTGAGAAGCATTTAATCCATTAGACAATAACCATATTGAATATATCTTCAAAATATGTCTATTCTTACCATACTTCTATTTGAGGCTGGGAAAGTACAGCATATGTTAGGAATATTCCTGCTTCAAGTAGGGGAATCCATGGTTCCCCACATATCTTTAGAAGTTTTTTCTTTGACATTTTAAAAAGATTTATCCTTTTTTGATGCTCTTCACTTCATCTTTAAACCATTTTCTCCTAATTTTCCCCTGTATTTAATTTTTCCGTGACTCCTTTCCTTGTTTATATATGTTTTATTTTAAGTTCAGGTAAAATTGTCACAATAATGTTAACATTTATGGTATTGAAGGGCAAAGTTACTGCATCTTCATCCACATCAAAGTACCCAGAACCCTCTCATACTATCTCTATGTCACCTCTAGTCCACTTCTGTCCCCCATCACTACCCTCATGGCTTGGTGATATGTATATTGAAATGCAAGCTCAAAGGTTGGTTATAATTTGATACTATCTAGTCCCTTGTTTCATCTCTCTATAATCATACAGATGAATGACATCATCTGGTATTTGTCCTTTGCCCTTTGACTTATTTTTCTTGATATAATATGCTTCATTTCCATCTACTTTATAACAGATTATGAGATTTGATATTTTCTTAGAATTTTACAGTATTCCAATATGTGCATCTAATTTATTTATCCATCCAGGGTATATAGAAAGCCAACTGACACATTCCACAGTGTATAGAAGCCTTCTAAGTAGTGTCACTCTATTTCACAGAGAAACATGCTACTTAGCTGCTACTGCATGTCACGGGGGGGGGGGGGGGGGGCATCTTCTGCTGTCTCCAATAGTCTTTTTCTCATTTGTCTATTAGCCATCACTACTTAGACCCTGGAAACTATTACGACTTCCACAGCCAAACTCTGCTGTCAGTGACACTTCTGCTAACATTTCTCACAAGGGCCTTCCACCTCCAAACATTGCACAAGCTCAAAGCAAGTCCCACATTGGCACGAAAGATCTATTGCTGCATAACCAATTATTCTTTTAATTTGTAGCCATTTGTAATAGCATAAAACAGGGGCCTGATCATTAACTACACTGCAGTCTACAGAGAGTGAGAGGTGGGTCACAATAGCTGTGGGGAGGTCTCACAAAATAGTGAAGAATTTGGGAGCCCAGTGTGTGAGGCAGTCCCAGCTTCTTTCCAAAAACAAAGAGCAAATGACTACACCATTTCCTCACAGCTAAGAGGAAGGAAGCAGATGCCTGAGCCCCTGACTTTATGGTTCTGACACAGTACATCTCATCCTCACATCTGCTGCCACCTCTGCCACATGACATGGAAATGTTGAGTGGAACCTAGCATGAGATGATAAAGCAACGCTATCCCTTTGCTCCACATAACATTGTAGATCCCATGGGGCTCAGAATGTTTTCATGAGAGAGAAGAATGTTACTGGATTCCCCCCTAACTGGAACATGTGGTAAAATTACAGCATGGAATGAAGACAAGTTCCATACTTATCTCCAACCTCGTTTCTTGCATCTGTACCACTAACCAACTTAGCGATCTCTGTTTGTCCTTGAGCTCTTTACCTCGGCCTGAATTTTTCTCTTATCATCTATCTTGGCTTCCCCCTTCTATGTCTTTGCTAACAAGCTGTCACGACTCGTGTAGGTGCCCTATTTAGAGTGGGCATCCTTGCCTAACCAAAAACAGTCTCCTTTTCTCCTGAATTGTCCCCCCACAGTATTCAATACAATAGGTTGTGAGTTTTGCTTGTCTCTTGATGTGATCAACATCAAAAAGATAATGGTCTATGTTTTTTAGTTCCTAGATGCCCATTCACACAAATAACAGTGTCTACACATTGTAGACACACCAAAGAAGTTATTATTTAATGACTAATGCACATAGGAGAGACTTTAAGTACTAAATGCTTGAGGAATATCTTCAGCTACTTGTGCCCAAGAGATAGTTCTTTCCAGGAGTAGGAGTAATAATAGTATAGTACATACCTTGCATGTAGCCAACCTAGGTTGCATCTCCACATCCTGTATGGCCCCCTGAGCATTATCAACAGTAATTTCTGAGTGCAGAGATATGAGTAAGCCTTGGGTATTACTGGGTGTGGTCCACAAATCAAAAAAAAGTGACAGATGTAGAGAGACACAGGTAGTTCTTTTCTTATCCCTTTTCCAGTTTTCCTATGAGAGAGAAAACACCCTCCTCCAAAGATGTTCTCCTAATCTCCAGAAACTTTGATTAGAATCTGGAGGGACTATGTGAAAGGGGAACCAAGATTTCAGGTTAAATAAAAATGTCTTGCAGCTGACCTGAAAGTAACTTTAGGGCATACTAGCTGGATAGGTTCAGTGTTATCATACAAATCCTTAATGAGAGAGAAGCAAGAGAACAGAGGATGTTCACTGTATAAGAATTTAACTAACTCTAACTTTAAGGACCAGAGAAGATGGTGATAAACAAAGGAATGTAGGCAGTTTAGCAGCTAAAAAGGCAGGGAAAACACTCAAAGCTCTAACAAGGCTTTGGTTTTAACCTTGTGAGACCCCTCATAATTCTGACCAAAGACATGATAATTATTCTGTGAGGTCAGAGCAATAGTACAGAGAATAGGGGACTTGCCTTGCACATGACCAACATAGGTTTGATCCCCAGCATCACTTATGGTTTCCAGAGTCCCACCCTGAGCATAGAGCCAGAAATAAGTCATGAGCACCCCCCCAAAAAATGAAAACAAATTATGTTGTTAAAGTCATTAAGATTTTGGTCATCTGTTCTGATTGAAATGAGAAGCAAAAAATGTTTCCTATCTGTTCTCTTTACATATGTTTGTTCCCCAAACCACCTTTATTCTTAGGGGAAAGACAGGAAAATAACTAGAATTTGTGTTGATCATGAGCAATTCTGTAGCTGTGTTATAGTAAAGTTTGTCAAAGAGCATCATCAATTATTTTTCTCCCCAAGTGTTTTGTTTTGTTGATGTTGTTACAAGTTTGACTCTTAAGATCACACACATTGTCTTAGCACAGTTCTCATCTTTCTCTAATTTATCTCTTCTAGCTAAATCTGATCAAGGTCAAGTTGTATATGGCAAGATATTCTTATTTCTCATAACTGAATAACATTCCATTGCAACTTTTGTTTTGGAAACTCAGCTAGACTCATTCCTGGCTCTGTGATCAGGGGTTACTCCTTGTAGGGCTGAGGTACTGTATGTGGCACACTGAGAATCAAACTATCTACTGTACTATTGTTCCAGATCATCCATTGCATTTTGTTAAAAATCTATTTATCTGTGAATGAGCATTTAGATTGCTTCCATATCTGAGATATTGAGAAAAATGCTGCCTTAACCATGGGAGTATATATAACTGATCTAAATCCTGCTGTTATTTCCTTTGGGTTTCTGTGGGATTTGTTGTTCATTTATTTTTCGTGGGGCACACACAAAAATGCTCTTCACTCAAGGATTACTCCTGATGGTGCTCAGGGGACCATTCAGTATGCCAGGGACCAAACCCAATCCAGCCACATGAAAGGCAAGCACCGTCTCCACTGTGCTATTGCTCTCTTCATTTGGGTTTATACTCAGAACTAGGATTGCTGGATCAGATTATAAATCTGTCTTACTTGTTCATTTATATGGGAACCCAGACTGGTGGTGCTTAGAGACTACTCCTGACTCTGTTTATGTGGGTTGTTCCAGGAAATGTCTGGGGAACATGCAGTACTGGAGATTAAACTTGGGCCTCCTGAATGCAAGCATGTGCTCAATCTGTTGAACTATTTCTCCAATCCCTTGATCAAGCTTTATCATTATTATTTTTGGGTAGCCACACCCGGTCATGCTCAGGGTTACTTCTGCCTCTGTGCTCAGAAATCACTCCTAGAAAACACGTCCATATGGGACACCAGGGGTTTGAACCACAGTCCGTCCTAGGTTAGTGCATGCAAGGCAAACACTCTACCACTTGCACCACCACTCTGGCCTCAGCTTTATTATTTTTTAAAAGAATCTCCATATAATGGGGCCGGAGAGATAGCATGGAGGTAAGGCATTTGCCTTTCATGCAGAAGGTCATCGGTTCGAATCCCGGCGTCCCATATGGTCCCCCGTGCTTGCCAGGAGCAATTTCTGAGCATGGAGCCAGGAGTAACCCCTGAGCACAGCCGGGTGAGACCTAAAAACCAAAAAAAAAAAAAAAAAAGAATCTCCATATTGTCTTTTCATACTAGTTGTATTAATTTATATTCCTGCCAACAGTGCAGCAAAGAGTTCTCCTTTAAAACACCTCATCCCCACCATATATTTCTTGTTTTCCTGGCCATAGTCATTCTAACATGTATGACTTTAGATAACGATATGTTCTGCTAATATTCAAGAAGAAAAATATCATTGCAATGGCAGGAAAAACTAGAGGTCGAATACAAAATGTATCAAATTAACACTCTGTACTTCTTAAATATTCACAATGCTACTTGTAAATCTATTCACTTAAAATTAGGTGTTCAAGGAATTAATAATAATAGGATCCTAGTCCAGTTTTATGAAATTACCTTTATTTTATCTTAAAAGAAGTATCACTAAGACAACGTATATAGGAGCATAAACTACCTGATGTTATAGAGCTCTCTTTTAGGACTGAAAATTAATCAATCTATGCAATCATAGCACACAGCTGTTTAATTAAAACAAAAGATGATCCTGAGGGGAAATATGTAAAACTTGGGCAATATAAATACTTCATAGAAATATTCATAATTTTCAACTCATTAAAATAAATTTGACTTTATTATTTTATGTTGTATATAGATGCAACAAACCTGGCTGCTTTCAATATTTATTATTTTTATAGATAATTACTGAGTAAGAACAATTTAAATGAACATTTAAAAATAACACTAATTCTCCTGTAGCTATTTAAGCAATAACAATCATTTTTACAGTAATAACATATTCCTTGTTAAAATATGTTCTGTTAATTAACAAAATTTAAACTGCAAAAAGGAAATTCAACTTCAGTAGGTAAAGGACATACATGTCAACATCTATCCAAGGTATTACCAGTTCACCGTATCTAGAAACATAGAGAAGCTTCTGTTTAAGAAATATCTCATTAAAAATTAAATTTGCAATCTAGGTAGATATTAAAGTAATAGATGATTGCTTTGCATGAAGCCAACCAGGTTCAATTCCCAGCACTACATATGGTCCTCCAAGCCCCACCAGGAGCAATCCATTAACACAGAGCCAGAATTAAGCCCTGATTTACCATCATGTGTGCCCTTAAATAATAATAATAAAAAAAAAAACCATTGGGAAACATAGTTTTTTCTTCATAATTATAGTGTATCCAATTTATAATTCATCCATATATGTTAAGAAAAAGAAAATAAATATGACCAACAGATATATCTTGGGGGTCCATCACTAGGCTCTCTGTGAACACATATTCTTTCAAGAAGTGCAGTAATTATGCAAATTACTATTACATTGCTTTATATTATTAGACCATGATCAGTGACCATACAATTCTATTTCCCCTGGTTCCCAGCATGTGGCAAGATAACAAATTCTTAAGTTTTAGTAGAGGCAGATTTTATTTCCTTTACTGTTATTTATTTAGTGCCAACAACATCCAGTGCCCAAACTTGGTGCTCTTAGTAAAACAGGTCCTTGGCTTCCAAGTCTATGTTACAAGAAGAAAGCAAAATTTTTATTAACACAGAATTATAGTAGTTATCATAAAGAAGTCCTAAATAATATACTCTGAAAATTGAGAAGTTCAAATTATTTAGATTGCAATAATTAGAAAGTTTTACTACAGAGTGATATTTACACTATCCCTTGACAAATGGATACCACTTGGTTTGTGAAAATAGGGTCAAGTATACTCCAAGGGAATAAAAATCAGGAGAAAGACTCTGAAAGTAGTTATCATTGTGAACAATTCTTTTGAACTACTACAAAGGCTTCTTAGGCCAGCAACAGGGTATAAATTACTTTGCAATTTATTGTCACCTGGAATGAACTGATCAGATTTTTGTCCCTTTGTTTTAAGGAACTCAAAGTTCAGCCAAAGGGTTTTATGGTTTTGGATTTTTGTTTGATTTTATTTAAGGATAAATAAAGTTTTCATGAAAATATACTAACTAATGATCGAAACCTGGACTTGAGTGCAGGTGTTGCCTTCAAACTATTGCAAGTTTGCTTTGATTTTTTTCCTATAATCAGATTTTAAATACTATGCTACACTTAGGAGACACATTTCTAAAGCATCTTACAACACTCTTTGCAACATTTTTAATAGTTTGACTTGACGTGATGCACCAAGGCACGGAGGTTGCAAGCTCTCAGCAGATCCCTACAGTCTTGGGCATTTCCCAGGTGAGCCTCAACCATCCCTTAAGGATTGTAATATAGCCTGGCCCACATAAAAATTTTGAAACAATGGGTGATTTAATGGGCTCAAAGGCTTTAGCCACGGAACCTATCATTTGGAATAGCCAGCAGAGAGAGGAGGAGGTAGGTGATCCTGAAGAGAAGAAATACTCTAACGCCTATTTGGAGGTTACACAGGGGGTTGGCACCTAATATGGGGCCTTGGATGCTATGTTGGAATGAACAATTAAGGAAATAAAACCTGCCTTGGCAAAAACTTAAGAATTCCTTATCCCTTATTCTTTATTTTATTATTTCTTTATTCTTTTATTCTTTATCCTGTTTATGACTGAAACCCAACTACAAATATGCTTGTAATCATGGTATTTAAATAAAGGTATATAATATATAATAATATATAATTTGTAATATATATTATATAAGAAAAAATTTTTTTCCTGCCTCAAGTACGAGAACAGGGGAAAGAGAAGAGTCACATCCCTAATCCTGGTCTGAGAAGATCAAGCCAGCAATGAATGACAAGGGAACAGAGACAGGTAAAACTAGGGCTAAAAAGAAAAAGAAAAAAAAAAAAAAAAAAGCCCGGGAACCCTCCAGCACCTTTTGGAGGCTTTTTCCGGTTCCCTCACTTCCGCTTCCGGCGAGAAGTCTCAACACGGATTGGACCGCGGGAGCATCCGGGGCGGGAGCGAGGAGCAGGTGGCGCCGGAAGTGGCCCTGCGTCACTTCCGGTACGGGAAACTCGGACCTGACTGTCAGACAGGCGCGGTGGCTGCAAGTAGCCGCGGTCTCCACCTCGCGTCTCCCCCGTCCCGCCCAAGGCCGTCGCCTGTCGTCGCCCCGTAACTCCCGTCTCCGAAGCCGCCCCCTTCTCCATGTTCCGGGGCAGCGCTGGTGGTCGTGGACGTCGCCGAGACCCGCTCGCCGGTCCCCCATCATGTCCGAACTGACCCAGGAGCTGATGGAGCTGGTGTGGGGCACCCAGAGCAGCCCGGGCCTGTCCGACACCATCTTCTGCCGCTGGACGCAAGGTAGCCGGGGCCCGGCCGTGCCTCGGGAGAGCTGGGCCGGACTGCGGCTGCTCCAGCCTCTCCCCCACACCCAGCCCCCCGGGGATTGGGGTGCTGCCCAGGAGGGAGGCCCAAGCTGGTCCCCCAGGACACACACACACACACACACACACATTGGGGTGCTGCCCAGGAAGGCGGCCCAAGCTGGTCCCCGAAAACACACACACACACCACCCCAGACACTTGGGTTTGAGGTGCTGCCCAAGAGGACGGCCAAGCTTGTCCCCCAAGACACACACACACACACACACACACACACACACACACACACACACACACCACCCCCAGGCGCCTCTCTGCCCCTCTGGGCTGTGTACCCGGCTTTTGGGGAAGAGGGTGGAGCTTGGGTGGCAAATTTCCAACCTGACTGGGCACTAACTACCCTGCTGGGCCCTCCACCATCCCCATCCCCCACTGGGGCACTTTTTCAGCAAAATATCTCCCCTCCTAACTCCCAGCCCCTGGACACCCCCACCCCCATTTTCCATCTCCTCCACTCTCATAAAGGAGCTTTTGCACTTTGAGTTTTTCATTTGGCCTGGAGTTGGAGAGATAGCGAGGTTTTCAAAAGCCCAGCTCCTCCCCCCCTCGCTGCACCCTAGTTTGCAAACGACGGAGAGGACTCGGCCAAGCAGTGGGCGTCTCGCTGGCATCGTCTGCCAGGACTGGGACTGGGACTGTGACTGGGACCCTCGCTCTTTGGCTTATTCAGATCCAGGCTAGTAAAGTCTTGGCGTTGGCCAGATTCCAGGCTGTTTAAGTTTTTGGGCTACCCAGAGTCAGGCTGGCTAAATTCGGGGTTTACTCAGATCCAGATTGGCTAATTGGGTTGCCCAGATCCGGGCTAAGTCTAGGCGTTAGCCAAACAGGCCGGTTCAATCTTTGGGCTACCCAGAGTCGGGCTGGCTGAATTTTGGGGTTACTCAGATCCATACTGGCTAAATCTTTGGGTTACCCAGATCCAGGCTAAGTCTTGGCATTAGCCACATCCAGGCCGGTTCAATCTTTGGGCTACCCAGAGCCAGGCTGGCTAAATCTTTGGGTTATCCAGAGCCAGGCTGGCTAAATCTTTGGGTTACCAAGATCCATTCTGGCCAAATCTTTGGGTTTTCCAGACCAGGCTGGCCAAGTCTTTGGGTTACACAAAGATTGAGCTGAACTTTGCTAACAGCATCCAAATCGAGCATGTATTTCACAGTGTGTGCCCTGAACTAGGAGCTGTCCCCGGGGTATCTTCCATCTCTAATGTGTGCCCCCCCCCCCCACCTGCACACATTCTTCGGTTTTGGTTTGACAAACAACTGACACATAACTGGGAGGTGAATGACAGATAAGGGTGAGGTTCAAGTGACATCAAAGGCAGCCTTCGAAGTTGAGAAGCCAGTTAGTGCCATAGAAAAGCCTGCAGACCAATGAAAAACAGCTAGTACTATCATTAAGAAAAGACCTATTCGAAGGATGGGCCGGTGGAAGGTTTAGCAGAGGAAATTGCGTTCTCCATTTCAGAATATATATATTTGTTTTGAAACAAAAAAGTTCAGGGTGAAAGTAAATGCCTTTCTGCCTGCCAGTTTTGTTTCTCTTTAGGAGCTGATAAAATTAGAACTGTGATGCATTTCAAACAGGGACTTAGTTTATTTAAGTTACCATTTGAGTTGGTGAAGGTTTAAGGGACCCCAGCAAAGTTACACACATGGAGAATTCTGGTTCTCCAAACTTTTGATTCAGCTGTTTTTGTTCTTTTGTATTTCTAAACTCAGCGTGTAGTTAGTTCAGCCTTTTACAGATTTGTCAGTTCACTCATATCCCCCAGAAATCTTGGACACCTGCATTTGTGGATTTGAAAGCTTACTTAGTACCTTGACTTATTTATTCTAATTGTAAAGAGCCCTGAATGATACAAGTTTGTGGTGATTTTTTTTTAATTTACTTCCTTGAAATTATTTGATGCTAATTAAGCATTTACAGTGTGAAATAAGGTAATGTTGAGGTTCACTTCATTATTAGTGTGATGAATATTTAAAGAATTTCAGAAAGGCCAAGAGTTGGCTTTGAAATAGGTAGTTACTTGGGTTCTAGGTTCAAGTTTTATGCCTTAATGAAACCTTTTCGAAATATTAGTTCGACATTTCTCTATAAACACCTGAATAGTGTCAACCCTATCTAGTTGCAGTGAGATTTAAAGACACCTAAAGACATTTAGCTATTTAATAGCACAATAGCTGAATTACAATCACTCAGCAAATAGTAGTTTGCTATCATTGAATGTCTCATTGTGAGCCAAGCCAAAGACGACTCTGACTGGGCCTGCCCATTGACAGAAATTATCCTTTATTTAACGGAGAAGTATTTCAAGTAGACCTGAATGATGATATATGGGAATGCCCTGCCACCTTTGAGCCATTCAGAAGGTCATCAGCAAAATCCATTTCATCAGTACTAAGTCAAAATAAAGGGTCTTTCTTCTGCTACTGCTTTTCAGCAAGTATAGTTAAAGAGTGTGGATATGTTGTTCTTCCAGGCCTCAGGTTGGTGATGATCTTAAGGCAGCCTGATCTGTGTTTTTAAGTGTTCAGCTCTGGGTCAGTGCGTGGAATGCCATTACTGGTTTTACTGTAGTACATGTTGTCTGTAGTAAGGTCACATTTTCAAAGGAGTTTGTCATGGCAGGCCCTGGGGCAGACAGGAGGAGGTGCAATCCAGCTTTACAGCACTTGTCTGTTGGCTTTAGGGAGGTAAGAACGACTCAACTCTGGCTTGAGTTCTGTATCTTTACTATGCTCTGAATTGACAGCTGTCATCTCTTTAATAGCATGCAAGCAAATTAGACAAATGAAATATTTGGGGATGAAAGTTTCTAAATGTTTGATGTTCTTTTTTTTTTTGGTTTTTGGTTTTTGGGCCACACCCGGCAGTGCTCAGGGGTTACTCCTGGCTGTATGCTCAGAAATAGCTCCTGGAAGGCACAGGGGACCATATGGGACACCGGGATTCGAACCAACCTCCTTAGGTCCTGGATCGGCTGCTTGCAAGGCAAACACCACTGTGCTATCTCTTTGGGCCCAAAATGTTTGATGTTCTTAAAATCATGCCCATAGATAAAGTTGTACGAGTGGTCATGTTGGATTATTTAATCTGTCAGAACTGCATGTCACAGAAATTGATGTAGCACATAGTTCAGCTTTTTCTAGTTTTTGCGTTCGGGTTACACCTGGCAATGCTAAGGGGCTACTCCTGGCTCTGTGCTCAATTATCACACCTGGCTGTGCTCCAAATCCATGTCAGTTGTGTGCAAGGCAGGTGCCCTACCTACTATACTATCTGTCCAGCCCCAAATTCTGTTTTGTTTTTTTTTTAATTTGGAAATTTTAGATAATATTTTAAGCAGTTATATGGTAGGAATTAAGCTTAGGCACTTTTTTGGCTATTTTTTGATGACTTTCTGCAAATTATTTTTTTAAATGTAGGATTGGAGGCGAGGGGTGTTTTGTGGGGAGGGACCCACACAGTGCTTAGGGTCCTTAGGCCCATCTCTGCCCCATGTCTGTCAGTGCACTGTGAGGGCTGGGGTGTGTCAGTAAGCTTGGTCGTGCTGGTTGGGAATTGCCTTTTCCACTTCAGTGGTGTTCAAGGCCTCATGGACTTTTTTACCGGGGGACACTGGGGATCGAATTGAGGTCAGCTGCATGCAGGTCCATGTCTTCACTCTTATTCTAGCTCTGGTCAATTTCTGTCAGTTTTTCACAATAAGTCAAGTAGTTCAAAGACTAAAAGTTCTTTTCATTACTTTTTGTTTTCTGGGCCACACCTGACTGTGTCAGGACTTGCACCCTGGCTGTGCACTCAGGAATCACTCTTTTTGGGGCTTGGGGGCCAAGAGACAGATGAGGTGCCAGGGGGTAAACTTGGATTCACTGCATGCAAAGCAAGTGCCTTATGCGCTGCACTATCATGCTGATCCCCCAATGCTGTTCTAGTCTTAAACTGGAAATTTATTTTCCACTCCTACCTCCTCATCCTCCCAAACAAAAAGTATGTGATAATTACATCCTTGGCTCATGTACAAGGATTTAATCTTCTTTCTCTGCCTCCCACAAACTTTTAAACAGTGGCCCAGATCCTTGCAGTTTATGCTTGGTAAAATGGGAGGAAAGACCAAAAATATACCCAACCAGTACCGGTGTATATGCTGGTTAGAAGGTGAAATAGGGAGCTAGACGAGGGGCTGATCTGGAGAGGCCTATGTTCAGGGTTGAGTAGACACTTGCAATTGCTGAATGACCTTTGCAGCCATACAAGAGTTGGGCCTGGCAGAGGGCATGGCCTTATAAACAATTAATACAGCCTGGAACGGAGCGCTTGATTCAGCTTCTGAGGGGGTGAGGATGTAGGGAGGGAGAGGACTAACTGAGGTAATAGGACTTTCACAGCTGATTTTGGTTCTGAATGAAATAAGTGATCAAAGGATGCTTTGGAACAACCTGATATCACAAGGTTTTTTTTTGTTTTAGCTCGTTAGTTGTGGGGGGCATTCCCAGTGCTTCTACTCAGGGGGCCAAAAAGTGCCTATGTCAAAACTCAGATCCTCACACATAGAAGAACTGTTTCTTGTGCCACATCATTGACCCCATATCACAGGTTTTTATGTTTGGGGTTTGGTTTGTGTGGCCCAAAAACAACAAAAGATAATCATGATTGAGTTTCAGACCTATAGTGTTACATTCTGTTCACAATTGTGTTAAATATGTTTTTTAAAGGTGATTTAACAAATAATAAGAGAGGAGTCCAAGTATGAAGTATATTAATACATTTGAATTAGAGTTTGAAAGTGTGCTTAGATGCTTATTGTAATGTGATTAACATTTTACTGAGATAAATGAATATTGCATCAGTACGATTAATTTTTTTTTTTGGGCCACACCCAGTGATGCTCAGGGGTTACTCCTAGCTATGCACTCAGAAATCACTCCTGGCTTGGGGGGACCATATGGGACACCGAGGTATATAACCTCGGTTCTTCCTAGGCTAGCGCTTGCAAGGCAGACCCCTAACCTCTAGCGCCCCCGCTCTGACCCCTGATTAAATTTTTCTTCCTAATTAACAAATTATTACTATGGGTGATAATCATTCCAGACAATTTGTTGTGGATGGAAGACTTTTATTTCTCTTACATGAATTTTCCATTCTCTAACCTCTCTAGATCGTAACTCACTGAATATACTCAGATTTTTGTGATTGGTTTGTTTTGGGGACACATGTGGCCACAGTCTTCAGGGCTTATTTGTGGATCAACTAAGCGAGGCTGATGAGACCATGTGGGGTGCCAGGGATCAAACCTGGTTCCACTATGTTCAAGGCAGTCACCCTCTCTGCTATACTGAATCTCTCCAGCTCCATTCATTCAGAGTTTTAAGTCTATGAGGTATTTTTTGTTTGTTTTTGTTTTGTTTGGGGGCTACATCTGACAATGCTCAGAGTTACTCCTGACTCTGCACTCAGTAATTACTTCTGCAGAGAACCTTATGGGATGCCAAGAACTGAACCAGTGTCAGCCCTGTGCAAGGCAAGCTCCTTACACTCTGCTTGCCTACTATATATGGTTAATTTGTACTTTGAATATTATTTATTTAAAGTGTCACAATATTTTAAAAGTCACAGACTTTTAAATTTCCTAATTTTTTTAACTTATTAATTTTTGGAGGTTTGTTGAATCCATCTAACAACCCTGAAGAGATTAGATATACAGTTATCCTCATTTTACAAATGGGGGTAGTAGGGCCCAGATACTCGACTCATCCAATTGTTTTTTCACTTCTCCCCCAGGAAATGTCAGAGTTTTTCTGTGATCTTATGTTAACCTAGAGGCTGGAATTATAGAGATTATGTAAATGGCATGATATAAGGCTAAGATTGTGAGAAGGTTCATGATTCAGGTTAAAGTAATTATAAACTATAAAACCAAGGACTTCTAGGGCTGTAGAATTATGTGGGGTCTAATACAAAAATGCTACCTTTAGGATCGAATGCATTAGCTAGTTCATTTTAGATTTAACCAAAAAAAGAACCACTTTTTAATGTTTACTCCTTTTAGAATTTTGAATATGAAAACTTTACCTGACAAGAAAAATAACTATCTTAGTTGTTAACATCAAGAAAAACCTTATGTAAAAGAAGTCTACTTCACAATGTCTTATTTTCAGATCAAATACCTTTATTTTGGCTAAGCAAAATAGTGTTATTGAAAAAATTTCGAGAGAGATGTGAGAGGGAAGAGTACAAGAGTGTTCAAGATGCTTAGGATAACATATTTAATTTTCATTTTGCTGACTATGTTCATTTTTTGCCTTTGGTAGCCTTTATTCATTATTAATTCATATATTCAATCATACCATAAGCAAATGTTGGTGAGTTTTAAAATTGTGTGGAGTTGCTTTGGATATGTGTACGGAAAAACAGGTGTAATTGGTTATTTCAGAGATATTTTTGTGGCTTCTGCCTCTCCCGTGGGATTTCTTTGCTGCCATACCAAAGGCTAAGGTGAAGAAAGCAAGCTGTGGTTTCAATGGGAGATTCTTTGCAGTTTGGAATCAGAAACCAAAGAACACAGTGAACTCTGTACTCTGAATCTAGAATAGTCTCCTTTCAGGGTATCTCTTTTACCGTGTCTCTTTTACCCATGCCTTCATGTGTCACCTCATACATTGTTCATTCAGGAGTTACTGGGCTTCTGGTGCATAGCAATTCTTCCATGATATTAGAAGTCACATTTCTACTCTGACGGCCCCTCTCATCTGAAACATCTCAAGTAGTCAGAAGCTGTCAAGTGCACAGTGGTTGGCAGAAGTTTTCTGACTTTTTAATTATGGTTCCAAAACTTTAATTTTATTTACTGGGTAAAAATACTATCACATATTTCCCTGGAAGTATCAGGCTAAGTACTTGCACCAAGTACACAAGTCTGCATAATTATAATTTGTTCGGCTTTGTTATCTTTCTCCCCCAATTCCACTCACATTAACTGCCTCCATCTTGCTCCCTCTGCTCTTCCTTCCTCCCCTGACGAGGTAATTGCCTACCTTTCCTGAATGTCATCAGTTGGTCAGCAAGCAAATTGAAGCTGAATTTGGCAGCTTAAGATAAACTTCATTCTCTTCCCTCCCAGGCATTCAGAGATCGTTTACTGAGTAGTAACTTTGGTCAGAAGAACTGGCAATTAGAATCTATATGAGCAGGATCTGAATGAGCAGTAATCGATTATAATTAGACTTTATGCTGAGGGAAGATCCAAGGTTCTACTTAGGTTTGTCAGGATATCTGTGAAGGGCTAGTATTGTAAGTAAATCAAGGAGGAAAAGGATCCTGGTCAGTGAGAGTGGGGAAAGAGCATTTCCTTCAGCATAAACAGCAAATACTGAAGTCCCGGGTAAGATCCCTTAGGATCGTCTCAGGGAGATCCTGGAGGAACACTAGGACAGACTGATCACACACATCCCATGTCTCTCACACCAGTGCTCTTCAGATGCTTTTACCGCACTTCAGCATCCGTTTGCCTTGCACGTGGCCAACCTGGGACAGACCCTAGTTCAATCCCCAGCATCCCATATAGTCCCCTGAGCCTGCCAGAATCAATTTCTGAGCTCAGCCAGGAGTAACCCCTGAGTGCCGCTGGGTATACCCTCTCCCCCCAAAATAAGTTAAGCATAGATTTGGGACATAGAAAGGTATTTGAGTTTTATTCTCATTGTGGCAAGAAGCCTTAGAATTGTATTAAGTAGGCTGATTTCTTGTTTAAATCTCTTTTCCACGGTGGTTTTTTTTTTTCGGCTTTTATTTTTTTTAAGGTAGTTTTTGTTGAACTAAACTTCTTAGATGTAAGAGGAGAGGAGGAAAAATGTGTGTTCCAGAGAGAGCACAGCTTTTCCAGAATGGAAATAAGTAAACAAAGAAACAGAAACAAGCAAGATACGTATTCAAGAGAGAACATGAGAGGGGATTGGCGGGAACGTGTAGAAATGGATAGATTCACCAGGAAATGCTGAACAGTAGTAGTCTAGGTGGGAGGTAGAGATGGGCTAACTGGAACCAGGTAGACAAAGGATGGAGAGATAGGGCTGGAGTGATAGGACAGTGGGGAGGGCACTTGCCTTGCACATAGCTAACCCGGGTTTGATCCCAGCACCCTGAATAAGCCCTGAGCACCACCAGGAGTGATCCCTGAATATAGAATCAGGCGTAAGCTTTGAACACTGTAGGATATGATCCCCAAAGCAGTGAAGAAAGAGGTATCAGATATCCTTCTTTTGAAACATCAGGCCAACAGGGATAAGGGGAAGTTTTTCAGAGAAAAAGTTAGTAGCTTGTCTCTGGCAGAATGGTATGAGACAGAATTACACAGACATTTAGGAGCCTATAAGAACTGCTTGGGTTCTAAAGAGGGCATGAGACCAGTAGCTTCAGCACGGACCCTGTCTGTCTGCAGTTCTCACCTTGCCCACAGTGGAGTGATACCCAAATGTAAATTCCAGAAGCAGATGAGTTACCCAGGAGAAGGGGTAGAATGAAGAGATCTTTCCTTCTAATGCTGTGAGACCTGAGGCACATGAGCATCCAAAAGAAATTTTAGGAGATAAGAAAAGGAAAAATCAGCCAGAATGTGGAAACAACCCAGATACTAAAGAAACTGTGATACATGTACACAGTGACATATTATGCGACTGTGAGGAAAAATGAAGTCATGAAATCTTCCTATACATGGATGAACATGGAAACTATTAGGCTGAGTGAAATGAGTCAGAAGGAGAAAGAGAAACACAGAATAGTCTCACTCATCTGTGGACTTAAGAAAAATAAAAGACACTAATGGTAATACCCAGCGACAATAGAGATGAGGTTTGAAAGGACCAGCCCATGATATGAAGCTTACCACAAAGATGGGTGAGCACAGTTAGAGAAATAACAACTATCACAACAGTGTTAGTGAGAGAAATAGAATGCCTGTCTCAAAGACAGGCAGGTGGTGAGAGAGGAGGGAGATGGGGGCATTGGTGGTGGGAAGGTTGCACTGGTGAAGGGGGGTGTACTTTATGGCCGAAACCCAACTACAAACATGTTTGTAATCATGGTGCTTAAATATATTAATAAAAAATTAAAATAAATTTAAAACAGGAAAAATCTGGTCAGAGCAATAATACAAGCAGGTAGAGCATTTGCCTTATACACGACCCACCTGAGTTCAAATCCCCAGTATCCCATATGCTCTGCCTACTCAACGACCCTTGCCCCCTGTGCCCACTGCCCTTATTTTCTCCCCATAGTTGTTACTGTTCCAGATTGTCACGCGTTAGATTCATGCAGTGTGTAGCTTTTTCCAAATGGCTGCAGTTAGGTTTTCTTTCTGTCATTTCCTTTTAATTCTTGCTATGTGACGGGTTGTTTAAACAAATTTTTTAGTTTGCTGCTCAGGTGCATGTCCAACTCCTTTGGGTACACAACAAGGAATTTTGGGGCACTTTCTTGTCTTAGTTTTTAAATATGTGGGATCTTTCTTATTGTGCTCTTAGAGAGATTGAAAGGTAGAGAGGGGTTAGAATGAGGCATTTGTATTGAGCTGGAAATTTGAGGATTCTCAATTCTTTTGTTCCCAGCTGTTGTCCCACTTGCACTTACTCAACAAATCTTAATTTTTACCTCGGAAATAGTGCTTCGATATGTAGTTTATCCTTGACATACTAATATTGATTTTGATGTTGGTGACATCTTTGTAAGTGCTATTAAAATACTGCCTTTTGAGACCAGAGCAATAGGCCCGTGGGGAGGACGATTGCCTTGCATGTAGCCTACTTGCGTTCGTCTCCGGCATCCCATATGGTCCACTGAGTACTGCCAGGAACAATTCCTGAGTACTTAGCCAGGAGTAACCCCCAAGCGCCACCAGGTATGGCCCCCAAACCAAACCAAAACCTGTCTTTCTCTCATTTTTGTTCCATAGAAACAGTGTGGGGGGACTCCCTGGGTTCTTCTCTCTTACCAGCCTTCTCCCATGCCCCATTGTTCACCTCACACCCCATGAGTTTCTTCCACTTCAGTGAACATTAAATTTTTACCCTCCATTCTGTTAACTTGCCCTGCTGCTACCAAATATTTGTACTTGATTCAAGGGGCTTTTTTTCTTTGTGGGAAATGGAGAGTCATTTCCCACACCTACCTCTCCAACCCTTTCTAATTCAAGGCCAATTTCCAAGTTGAGCCGGGCAGAAGATGGACCCTCCTTCCTAACATAAGCACATTAGCTTCTTTGTATTTTTGCTAGGACCTTCCTGAATTCCTCTTTCGGGGGCCGCTCTCCACTCTTCTGTGGGGTTAGGAGCTACAGTTGCTCCTGGCAGTGCTCTGAGGTCCCTGTGCACTCTAAGGGGAACCTGGGGCTCCTGCCTGTCCTGTTTTTTATGCCTTTTGCACCAGGGCCCATGACCTTCCGCAGGTAGCCTAGATGCTCAGACTGGAATGTAAAAGCTTTCTGGTGTGTTGAAACAACCAGCTTGAAGTAGATTCCACTGCAGCTGGGACAGAAGAGAAGACTGCCTGAAGGTTATACCGACAGGTTCTTAGATATTCTCAGCTAAGCCTGGTCTTTTGGGCAGAGCATTTCTAGCAGCTGTATGGGAAAAGCCCCAAAAGTCTGAGTTAGTGTGGATTTATCAGCAAGCACCTACCCCAAGGAGTCCCCTTACAACTGCAGCCCCACCTATGGGATTCTGCTCATGTGCATTCAGTAGATAAAGAATCTTTGCTGGAAGGATTCTTTCATTCCCCCCCCAAATTAACTGCCTGACTTGTGTGTCAAGGGCACTTTTTGTTTAAAAAGTACATTAAAAATAAAAGTTGGGGGCCATAGTCCAGTAGGGAAGGCATTTGCCTTTCAAGCGGCCGACCCAGGTTCAATCCCCGGCCTCCCATATGGCTTCCTGAGCCTGCCAGGAATGACCCCGAAGCTCAGAGCCAGGAATAACCCCTCAGCACCACCATGTATGACCCAAAAAGAAAAACAAAAAACAAACAACCTCACATGTGTTCAGCTGTGAACTCGAGTTACATTTTCAATTTTTGCTACTTGCTTTGGTTTTCAGGGTTTGTCTTCAGTGATTCAGAGGCATCTGCGCTGGAACAGTTCGAAGGTGGCCCCTGTGCAGTCATTGCACCAGTTCAGGTAACACAGACCACATCTCCGATTTCTTTGAGGACCATGTTCGGGCATGGCCTGGCTGACTTTTGTCTCTGATGTCTGCACTCCATCATCACCACACATGCTCAATTGAGACTTCACTGTCACTCGTGCAAGGGCAATACATATTCAGAAGAAAAATGAATTCAGAAAAGGGGTGGTTACACGGTAGTAGCAGGTTGACTTCATTTTCAAAATGCATAATAGATGCTTGCTGATTTTTTAGAAATTTGGGGGTTGTTATGATTTTGTCCAGTACATTTTACACAGGAAGTCTACCTCGTAGTGATTGTGCTCTTTTTATTTGTTCTGTTCTGTCTGTGAAAATGATATTCCCAACAAGGCAAAGATGAGCTCCTATTCTTAGGTCTAAAACTTAATAAATTTTATTGTAAATTAACAGCTTATCCTATTTTCATTGGTAGCTTTGGCTTTTTGAGGTAAAAAATGGTAGTAACTCAAATAATTTCCAAAGATTTTTTTCCTTTGCTCAGAAGGTAGGGTCAGTTTGAATACATATACATATTTGAATCTTGGTGTGTCTTAGTCACTGTCACTAGGAATCAATTTTAAAAACTACACCTAAAACTCGCTGGCGTTTTTCAGTTACTTTTAGTAATCTTTAAATATAAAATTATTGTCAGTGCATAAAAGGATAGGTTGATTCTATGTGGTATAAGTTTGTACTCTGATTTTGGGAAGAAAGATTTTTACATTATAATCAGAACCTCAAAAGATTATTCGATAGTTATATACATCTTAAAGAAATAATGCTGAGTATGTATATGGAAGAGGTATTTAAAAACCTTGTGTATTTTAGTAGTTAACATTTAACAACCTGATGTATAGCAATGTAAAATGAATGGGAAATTATGTTTTGATGGCTTGATAGGCAGTTACTAACAACTATGAACTCTGGAAAAAGAGAATATAATCCACATAATATATAAATATAATATATACATATATACACATATATATATATACACATAATGTATAATAAAATGTAAATCAAGTGTGAAAGACAAAAGTATATCAGAAAGAGGGTATGTAGTAATGGCAAAATAGTGGCTCTTTCCTCACTCTTCCAAAATTGTGTAATGTAGTTACTTTCAGTTTACGGTTGCTTTCATTTTCGGGAAGAATCAGAAAAAATTGATTGTTGTATATACAAACTTTTAAAATATTCATGAGACTGCTATTTTGTTAAAATGCTTTGAAATGATTGATTATTCAGAGCTAGGTCCTGTGCTAAATACATTACACAGATTATCTCATAGAATTCTCATTGCAACCTTATAATTTGAGCTGTGCTTATTTTAAATTACCAAAGCAGTGGAACCCAAATTCAAACCCAGTTCTACCCTATTAAAAGTAGACCTTACCCATAGACTATTGCTTTCAGACACTTGTAAGTGCCCTAGTATTCTCTTTTTCTTGACTCTGCTCAGAACAATTCACATAGAAAATGTGGAGAGTCTGCATTTTAAGTAATCAAGTCCAATGAAAAGGAGACAGATAATCCTTCCACCACACACAAACTGGCTTCTCTCTAGTGTAACCTAGTGTACTAACTTCAGAAAAAGCCAGATGTCAATCTTGGAGTGTTTGCATTAAATCAGGAAGTTAGGCATTTTCTGTAAGCCAGTGAAAAATTTAGATTTCTTTCCTCCCATAGAAAAGTTAAGGCTTTTCCTATTCTTGTCAGCTCTTCACACTGCTCCTTGGTTTCTTTAATTCCCCCTGTGCGATGCCTTATTTTGAGTCAGTTCTTCCCTTTGTCAGGCAATATGTTTTTTGAATGTAAAGCAAAGTCTGAAGGGTAGTATGTAAAGAGTAAACAACTTACAGTCACTGTTGAATATGAAGAAGAAACCATTTGAAGTTATAAAGCTATTCAAAAGATCAGAAAAGGGATACAAATTAGTTTTTAATTTTTGAGCTCAAATAATAATGCATTCTAATAATTATTGCTTTAATTGTATAAAGGCCTTTCTTTTGAAGAAGCTCCTGTTTTCATCAGAGAAGTCTTCATGGAGGGATTGCCCAGGTATGAGGACTGTCTTTCACCAACTCCCATGGCCTTGTCTTTCCTTTTATTGCTAATAGTCGAATTCAGATACTCAGAAAGTAAGCAACTCGTTAAGAGACCATTTTATTAATCATGACTCCAAATTTTAAAAGATGTGAATTTCAAAGTTGATTTTCCTAAATGGGAAGTGTAAGTCGGGATACTACAATTAAGGAGAGAAGAATCCTTTGATCTCATGCTAAAATGGAGCAGATTTCTAAGGAATAGTCATCTTTGTTTTGTCATGCATAGCTATGAGCAATGACTCCATTTCTTTGTATTGCTGACTCTTTGAATACAATGCTTCACACAGTGTAGATAATACCACAGTTCATTCGGAATTAAATTGTGCCACTTCTGCCTGATTACATCAGAGTGGGGTGGTTCAGCCCAGCTGGAATAAACCCTTGTGTTCCACTTGATACTCTGCACAGATCTTCCCTTCACTGGCCCAAATGCATGGAAACCTCAGAATAGCTTCTACAAGAAGCTGGAATAAAAACAACTTATCTTTCAAACCATACCCATGGAGTCTACTAGTGACTTTTTTTTTTTAATTTAAGACTTCCAGATGTTGGAGCCAGAGATAGTACAGCAGGTTGCCTTGCATGAGGCCGACCCACCCAGGCTTGATCCCGACATCTCAAAGTGTCGGTTCCCTGAGTCCACTCGAAGTGATTCCTGAGTGAAGAGCCAGGAATAATCCTGGAGTTTCGCCAGGTGTGGGCCCAAAACCAAAATAAATAGAGAAAATTTAAAGTGCTGCTGTCTTACATTTTTATTAATTCATAGCCAAAATTTGAAAGTATATTTTAGTGGAGAAGAAGCTGTTGAAGAGCTTACTGGCACAGATGTTTTAGTAATAACATGTGCACAAAATTGACACTGATAAAATGATTAAATGAGATGAAATGCTCATAGTCGTCCTTCACACAGCAAGCACAGTGGTGGTTATGAAGTGAAGGACCAGCCCTTGCCGTAAATGGATTTGTAATCTGTTTGCAGTATAAAATTGCTAATAGAATATATACATACACCCCTGTGAAAATTCAGAAAGGGATATTCATACATCTCGGAAAGGGAACATGGCTGAGACTCGGGAGGAAAATGAGCATCTTTGCTGTTGTCTGTACACTAAGCCTGCGGCTCTCCTCACACAGCCCAGGAACAAGTAACTTCAGATGGGTGCTTCTGTGTCAACAGCCTAACCTCAGTGGCCTCTGCTGAAGTCATGGATCATGTTGTTACAGTGTTCATGCCCCTCACCCCTGTGGGACATGAGATTAGCTTCATTAGATTGAGTCAGAAATGCAAGGAAAGAAATTTGGGTTCCCTGGAGCCTTATATCTTATAAAACGGTGACTTGGTTTCAGATACTCACTTTGCAGCTTGAAAAGGGAGAGGTGGATAACAGATCTAGACAGGAACGTCCTTTCTATAAGTCTTCCACGGTTCCATTTCTAGTTAATGGCCACCTTGAACTACAGTAACGTTACTTTTTGGAGGTAACATTGTACATTTGTTGCTGACTTTTTCACCTCTCAAGTGCTTAATGCTGTGATACATGACAGGACTATTTTCTTTTTTTTTTTTTTAATAATATTTATTATTTAAACAACTTGATTACAAACATGATTGTGGTTGGGTTTCAGTCATATAAGATGACACCCCCCATCACCAGTGTAACATTCCCATCACCAGTGACCCAAATATCCCTCATCCCCCCCTGCCCCACCTGTACTCTAGACAGGCTTTCTATTTCCCTCATATATTCTCATTGTTAGGGTAGTTCGCAATGTAGTTATTTCTCTAAACTCATCACACTTTGTGGTGAGGTTCATGAGGTCAGCTATAACGGACAGAACTATTTCCTTTGTCCACATAAAACTATGATAACTTCTCCCCTCTGATTGTCTTTAGAGAAGGAGCGGAAGGAACTCCTTTGTCATACGTTATATGACATTTTAGAAAGTGCTTGTTGTGACAACTCTGGATCCTACTGCTTGGTGTCATGGCTCCGAGGAAAGACAGCTGAGGGAAGTGCCAGCGTTTCTGCGAGCCCCGCAGAGCCCAGCTGCCCAGCGGAACATTCTCGTAAGACACATTACTATGTCCTGATCTCTCTTTGACTATTGGCAAATTAGAAGGAAAGCTTTTTTTTTTTTTTTTCAATTTTTGTAATGATTTCTCCTTTTAACCAGTGCTTAGTTCATGAATCTTACTATTCTTTATTTCCAGTGTCATTGTTATAATTATTAAAGGGTACTATATTTTAGTTTGTTTCCATTCTAAGGGGAAAAAATGGAAGTGCATTTCTAAAATTTCTAATTTTTCACTGTAGCTTTATAATCTCTTAAGTTTTCTAAGTCTAAACATTTTTAGTAAGTTTAAAGTTTTTGTTGTTGTTTTTTAGTGCCTGGTAGTTTCAGAAGCTTTAATGTCTTATTTGGTAACTTTGGAAAAGGTTGGGAGAGATACCAGAAAATTTGAGAAGTGTCTTTCTGAGAATTGAGAGGAACAGTTTTCCTTAATATTTGGGAATCATTAGTTGATGAATTATTTCACAATAGCTCTTCATTGTGAGCTTGAATAATCCTACACTGAAGATTTCTTTTAAATGGATCTTTCTCAGGGCTGGAACGATAGCACAGTGGTAAGGCTATTGCCTTGCACACTACTGGCCTGGGACGGACCCAGGTTCCATCTCTGGCATCTCATATGGTCCTGCCAGGAGCGATTTCTGAGTGCAGAGACAGGAGTAACCCCTGAACGCAGCTGGGTATGGCCCCAAAACAAAACCAAAAAACAAAATTGGATCCTTCTCATTTATAAAATTTACATTATCCTGTGGGTATTAACCTTTGAAATAGTGATGTAACTGCCCTGAAAACTGTCATGATGAACCAGAAAAAGAGAAACTTCTGGTTGTTAATGAAGTCAGATAAAGAGATGCTGTTGTTTTCAGGAATCACCTGAGAGCTAGCATTTGATAGCTGGTAGCTCTCAGTGGTTCTACTGAATAAGTGACTTAGTCTATTGCATTTCATTAGCCATCATCTCTAGGGAGAGTGGACATTGTACACCTCATTTTTAGAAAAGACCTTGCAGTAGCTTCTGCTGGACATATGACTTTGCATGGGCTCTATTTGTCTCTAAGGCATCATTGTCTTTGATTTTTTTTTTTTTTTTTTTGGTTTTTGGGCCACACCCGGTAATGCTCAGGGGTTACTCCTGGCTATGCGCTCAGAAGTTGCTCCTGGCTTGGGGGACCATATGGGACACCGGGGGATCGAACCTCGGTCCGTCCAAGGCTAGCGCAGGCAAGGCAGGCGCACCTTACCTTTAGCGCCACCGCCCGGCCCATTGTCTTTGATTTTTAAACTCCTAATTGCAACATCAAATGCTAATACTAAGTTGGCAAGCAAAATTAAAATACATATTAACAGTTCAGTGGTGCTTCCTCTCAACTTTCAAGTGCAACCCTTTGAAGAAGAATTGGACATATTTTACAAGTAGTAAAAACAAGTAGTAATAGTTACAAGGAGAATAATTGAAAGGCCATTAAGTTTGGCCTTTATATTATTTTCCAGATTTATATCCATGTAAGCATGTTAAACTAGTAGAGTGTGAGAGGACTAGATACAAATCCTTTTAAAGACCAGCACTTGAAAACCAGTCTGTTTACTAATAAAAAGAGCAAAAAATGGAGCCATAGAGATGGCACAGTGGTAGGATGTTTGCCTTGTATGCAGCCGACCCGGATGGACCCAGGTTCAATCCCCGGCATCCCATATGGTTCCCCAAGCATGCCTGAATGCAGAGCCAGGAGTAACCCCTGAGCGCTGCAGGGTGTCGCCCAAAAGCCAAAAAAAAAAAAAAAAAAAAGAGCAAAAAATATATTTTGTAACATTTAAAAACTATTTTGACAGTATATTGTATATTATAAATATGCACTTCTGAAGTGAGGTTTGCTCTAGATTAAATGACTTTATAGTGTATTAACTTTGAGACTTCCAGCAGTGAATTTTGGTGGATCATTATATCAGAATTTCTCTCAAAAAATACATTTTAGTAGTATTTATTTTGCCTCATTTTAAAATTTTGTATAGATGAAATTATGCCATGCTTCGGGTGTTTTCCATATTGTAAAATTAGAGGAATTTTAATAGAATTAATAATATATCTTGGCTATTGACAGATGAGTTCATCTACATTAAAACTTCGATTCCATTATAACAATCTGTTTTACCCGTTCTTTCCTGTTCCCAGTTGTGTTCTTGTGTTTTATATTTTTCCACCATCCTGCCTGCTAAGCTTTTTATTTTGCTTGCCTTTTCTTCTCAAAGTTATTATATGTCTACTTTCAAAATGTAGACCCAGTAACAGTTTGCAGATAAGCACTACTGAATAATCAATACAATTTAAAAAAGGTTAGGTAGCATTTTTTCACTGAATCCTGAAAGTTTAAGTGTTTTCCCCCACCCCATCCCCTTGTCAGTTTGACACTGTATAAGCATTAATGTCACTGCCTTTGTGGTGCGTGTGGTTCTGGCTTGTCGGGAATGCACAATTATTTGCAGTAGAGAATGCTCAGGTTCAGCTTCAGTTTGTTTCCTGTACAAATCAAAAGATTATTTAAGTGCATTTGAATGTCCAAACATTTTAGAAATTGAAAAAGAAAAAAACCTAGGCTTTGAAAAACAAGTATGATAAACATTTTACATTATAAGTTTTATTTTTTTAATTCATAAATTTTCTAATGAAAATACATTCAAAAGTCTATGAGAGCTGCTGATAATTCTTATGACAAATTAAAATTGAGATTTTAATTAGCTTTATATGCTTATTAGAGATCCTTATCTTGGAGTCAAGAATTATCTGGGTTTAGTCTCATGGGCCAGACAGTAAATAGCACAGTGGGGAGAGCTCTTGCCTTGTACACTGCCAACTCAGGTTCAACCCGTAGACTCCCATATTCCGAGCACTGCTAGGAATGATTCCTGAGTGCAGAGTCAAGAGTAAGCCCTGAGCATGCTGGTCTAAGCCCACCCCCCCCCCAAAAAAAAACTACAAAAATATCTCAATTTTACTGCTCACAAGTTTCGTCTCTGTTTGGGGCTCCTCTTCGGTAAAAGAAAATAGCATTAAGTGAAAGAAGCCCACAGACCATTTGGAAATGGACTTGGCACTTAGTAAAGTGCAGAACTAATACGTCCTTTGCAAAATGCTTGCTTTGATTTCCTTCAATTTAAAAAAATTTGTTTAATTATGCTGTGGTCATGCATATAAGGGTTCCTGAAAACTCAACATTGACATCCATGATTGAGGAAACAAACTTAAAGCTACTGTTGAACCTGTGTTTTCAAAGTGCTGTGCTTTTCTATTCACATTTGTTTAGTAGTTGAGCGTTAAAATGAAAGATTTTTATCAGAAGTTAAGCTCTGGCGGTTTTATTGGGAACTATGAACTAATTCTTTTTTTTTTATTTTTTTTATTTTTTATTTTTTTGGTTTTTGGGCCACACCCGGTGACGCTCAGGGGTTACTCCTGGCTATGCGCTCAGAAGTCGCTCCTGGCTTGGGGGACCATATGCGACACCGGGGGATCGAACCTCGGTCCTTCCTAGGCTAGCGCTGGCAAGACAGACACCTTACCTCTAGCGCCACCGCCCGGCCCCTATGAACTAATTCTTAAGACCCTAGAAGTGCAGCACACATTACGGATGTGTCCGGCACTGTGGCTTAATAAAAACATGTAGTTTGTAAACATCTCACCTGATTGAACGGAACAGAAATGTTTCAACTTAAAGCTCCCCTTTACATTCTCAGTATTATACCCATTTTAGTTATTTTCATGGTAACTAAGATGTTGAATGATATAGAAACTTCTGTTCTAGTCAAATGAAAATAAACTGATAATTTTAAGGGAATAAGGACAGAGGGGAAAAATTTTGCTTGAAAGTATTTACAGTCTGCTGTGTGTATCTTGTGTCATTTATTTGCCATGTGTAGTGCTGAAAAGTGTCTTTTATGTATAGCTGCCTTGGCTGTCGAAGAGCTTGGCTTTGAGCGGTTTCATGCATTAATTCAGTAAGTAACATCAGAACATTTAAAATACTTACATTGTGGACACGTTGCCATTTTTAAGTTTGTTGATTGTGTGAAAGGAACTTAGATTTACATGTTGAGTAGAGCTTTATTTGTTTTGCAGTTAAAAATCATTTGTAAATATATACTTAATCAAATTCCTAAATTAAAGACTGAAATACACTTTTTTAAAAAGAAAGACTTTTCTATCGTGGCAATGAAAAACAGTAATCTAACTCTTTGTTCCCTGAGTGAATAAAAAGATTTTTAGTAAAATAAATATCAAGTTATTAGGGCCAGAGCATTAGCACAGCAGGGAGGACAGTTTTCCTTGCATGTGGCCATTCCTGATTCAGTCTCCAGCATCTCAATTGGTCCCCCAAGCCTGCCAGGAGTAACCCCTGAACTCTTCTGGGTGTGGCCCAAAAAACAGGAACATTCCTGATTCAGTCTCCAGCATCTCAATTGGTCCCCCAAGCCTGCCAGGAGTAACCCCTGAACTCTTCTGGGTGTGGCCCAAAAAACAGGGCTGAATAATCAAATTATCTCTTACTTGCCAAAATAATGCTTTTTGTAATTTTAAGAGCCATATTTTATTTAGAACATAAAAACGATTAAAAAGCAAAAGATAAGGATAGCTGTTGTTGGAATTATAGATGGGATTTGAAATATGCATTATACTTTATTTTTAAAAGAAGCCACAAATCTACATTTTATTTTTAGTATCGGGGTTGTTGGTAAATAGCTTTCATATTTTAAAAAGCCAAATTTTCTTTGGTCTTCAACACCTCTTAGAAAGAAACTACTTCAAAAAAAAAAAAAACTACCTCTTTCAAATAAAAAATGTAATTATTGAAAGAATATGCTGGTGCAGAGTCAGAAGGAGCACAGAGGTAAAACGTTTGCCTCAAATGCAGCCCAGCCTGGTTTAATATTAGCACCACAGATGGTGGACCCCAGAAACCTATCAGGGATCAGGCCTAAGCCCCTCAGAACTCCTGAGTGTGGGTAGACCACCCACTCTTCTCAGAGAGTATTGACTGGAGCAGATGCTTGACCTAAACGAAGAAGAAGTTCCCTACAAATCGGCCGCTTCTGCCTTCAGGGGTCATGTGATAAGTTCAGTCACGGAAGGGCTTCATATGTTGCCTTTGTACATATGAATTTATGGGTTTCAGCCTTGGAGCCATCAAAAGATTTTTTTTAATGTACATAGTTACAGCTATCGGCAATAACTGTTGCTTTTAATGGATATGTTTCTATTTTAAAAAACGCACATACACACACTTGATATTCTCTGAGTTTGTATGTTTTTTAATAGATTAGGTAATTGAAGTGTTTTTTCTTATTTATGAATGCAGAGCCAATATCATCATGGTACTAATACTTAATTCTTTTCCCCCCCTCCAGAAAGAGAACATTCAGAAGTTTATCAGAATTAAAAGATGCCGTATTGGACCAATATTCAGTGTGGGGAAACAGATTTGGAGTACTGCTTTTTCTGTACTCTGTCTTACTGACAAAGGTGTGTTTTACGCAGACTCTGCCTCCACTTTGGGTTTAGTTTTTCTGCTTATCTCCTACCGCAAGTATAATTTTATCCATGCTGTTTCTAAATGTGAGAATAGTCATATAAGAAAATAAACTGCTCTTTGACCACTTTCTTTTTTTTTTTTAATTTATTTAAACACCTTAATTACATACATGATTGTGTTTGGGTTTCAGTCATGTAAAGAACACCACCCATCACCAGTGTAACATTCCCATCACCAATGTCCCAAGTCTCCCTTTGCCCCACCCGACCCCCGCCTGTACTCTAGACAGGCTCTCCATTTTCCTCATACATTCTCATTATTAGGACAGTTCAAAATGTAGTTATTTCCCTAACTAAACTCATCACTCTTTGTGGTGAGCTTCCTGAGGTGAGCTGGAACTTCCAGCTCTTTTCTCTTTTGTGTCTGAAAATTATTATTACAAGGGTGTCTTTCATTTTTCTTAAAACCCATAGATGAGTGAGACCATTCTGCGTTTTTCTCTCTCTCTCTGACTTATTTCACTCAGCATAATAGATTCCGTGTACATCCATGTATAGGAAAATTTCATGACTTCATCTCTCCTGACAGCTGCATAATATTCCATTGTGTATATGTACCACAGTTTCTTTAGCCATTCATCTGTTGAAGGGCATCTTGGGTGTTTCCAGAGTCTTGCTATGGTAAATAGTGCTGCAATGAATATAGGTGTAAGGAAGGGGTTTTTGTATTGTATTTTTGTGTTCCTAGGGTATATTCCTAGGAGTGGTATAGCTGGATCGTATGGGAGCTCGATTTCCAGTTTTTGGAGGAATCTCCATATCGCTTTCCATAAAGGTTGAACTAGACGGCATTCCCACCAGCAGTGGATAAGAGTTCCTTTCTCTCCACATCCCCGCCAACACTGTTTATTCTCATTCTTTGTGATGTGTGCCATTCTCTGGGGTGTGAGGTGGTATCTCATCGTTGTTTTGATTTGCATCTCCCTGATGATTAGTGATGTGGAACATTTTTTCATGTGTCTTTTGGCCATGTGTATTTCTTCTTTGTCAAAGTGTCTGTTCATTTCTTCTCCCCATTTTTTGATGGGGTTAGATGTTTTTTTCTTGTAAAGTTCTGTCAGTGCCTTGTATATTTTGGAGATTAGCCCCTTATCTGATGGGTATTGGGTGAATAGTTTCTCCCACTCAGTGGGTGGCTCTTGTATCCTGGGCACTATTTCCTTTGAGGTGCAGAAGCTTCTCAGCTTAATATATTCCCATCTGTTAATCTCTGCTTTCACTTGCTTGGAGATGCAGTTTCCTCCTTGAAGATGCCTGTAATGTCCTGGAGTGTTTTGCCTATGTGCTGTTCTATATATCTTATGGTTTTGGGGCTGATATCGAGGTCTTTAATCCATTTGGATTTTACCTTCGTACATGATGTTAGCTGGGGGTCTAAGTTTAATTTTTTGCAAGTGGCTATCCAATTGTGCCAACACCACTTCTTGAAAAGGCTTTCCCTGCTCCATTTAGGATTTCCTGCTCCTTTATCAAAAATTAGGTGATTGTATGTCTGGGGAACATTTTCTGAGTATTCAAGCCTATTCCACTGATCTGAGGGCCTGTCCTTATTCCAATACCATGCTGTTTTGATAACTATTGCTTTGTAGTACAGTTTAAAGTTGGGGAAAGTAATTCCTCCCATATTCTTTTTCCCAATGATTGCTTTAGCTATTCGACGGTGTTTATTGTTCCAAATGAATTTCAAAAGTGTCTGCTCCACTCCTTTGAAGAATGTCATGGGTATCTTTAGAGGGATGGCATTAAATCTGTATAATGCCTTGGGGAGTATTGCCATTTTGATGATGTTAATCCTGCCAATCCATGAGCAGGGTATGCGTTTCCATTTCCGTGTGTCCTCTCTTATTTCTTGGAGCAGAGTTTTATAGTTTTCTTTGTATAGGTCCTTCACATATTTAGTCAAGTTGATTCCAAGATATTTGAGTTTGTGTGGCACTATTGTGAATGGGGTTGTTTTCTTAATGTCCATTTCATCCTTATTACTATTGGTGTATAGAAAGGCCATTGATTTTTGTGTGTTAATTTTGTAGCCTGCCACCTTGCTATATGAGTCTATTGTTTCTAGAAGCTTTTTGAGAGAGTCTTTAGGGTTTTCTAAGTAGAGTATCATGTCATCTGCAAACAGTGAGAGCTTGACTTCTTCCTTTCCTATCTGGATTCCCTTGATATCCTTTTCTTGCCTAATCGCTATAGCAAGTACTTCCAGTGCTATGTTGAATAGGAGTGGTGAGAGAGGACAGCCTTGTCTTGTGCCAGAATTTAGAGGGAAGGCTTTCAGTTTTTCTCCATTGAGGATAATATTTGCCACTGGCTTGTGGTAGATGGCCTTCACTATATTGAGAAAGGTTCCCTCCATTCCCATCTTGCTGAGAGTTTTGATCAAGAATGGGTGTTGGACCTTATCAAATGCTTTCTCTGCATCTATTGATATGATCATGTGGTTTTTATTTTTCTTGTTATTGATGTTGCGTATTATGTTGATAGATTTATGGATGTTAAACCAGCCTTGCATTCCTGGGATGAAACCTACTTGATCGTAGTGGATGATCTTTTTAACGAGACATTGAATCCTATTTGCCAGGATTTTGTTGAGGATCTTTGCATCTGCATTCATCAGTGATATTGGTCTGTAATTTTCTTTTTTGGTACGTCTCTCTCTGGTTTAGGTATCAAGGTGATGTTGGCTTCATAAAAGCTATTTGGAAGTGTTTCTGTTTGTTCAATTTCATGAAAGAGTCTTGCCAAGATTGGCAGTAGTTCCTCTTGGAAAGTTTGATAGAATTCATTAGTGAATCCATCTGGACCTGGGCTTTTGTTTTTCGGCAGACATTTGATTACTGTTTTAATTTCATCAATGGTGATGGGGGTGTTTAGATATGCTACATCCTCTTCCTTCAACCGTGGAAGATTATAAGAGTCCAAGAATTTATCCATTTCTTCCAGGTTCTCATTTTTAGTGGCGTAGAGTTTTTCAAAGTAGTTTCTGATTACCCTTTGAATCTCTGTCATATCAGTAGTGATCTCTCCTTTTTCATTCCTGATACGAGTTATCAAGTTTCTCTCTCTCTCTTTCTTTGTTAGGTTTGCCAGTGGTCTATCAATCTTGTTTATTTTTTCAAAGAACCAACTTCTGCTTTCGTTGATCTTTCGGATTGTTTTTTGAGTTTCCACTTCGTTGATTTCTGCTCTCAGCTTTGTTATTTCCTTCTGTCTTCCTATTCTTGGGTCCTTTTGTTGAGCATTTTCTAGTTCTATTAGCTGTGTCATTAAGCTACTCAGGTAAGCTCCTTCTTCCTTCCTGATGTGTGCTTGCAAAGCTATAAATTTTCCTCTCAGTACTGCTTTTGCTGTGTCCCATAAGTTCTGATAGTTTGTGTCTTTATTGTCATTTGTTTCCAGGAACCTTTTGATTTCCTCCTTGATTTCATCTCGGACCCACTGGTTATTGAGCATGAGGCTGTTTAACTTCCAGGTGTTAAAGTGTTTCTTCTGAGTCCCTTTGGAGTTCACAAATAATTTCAGAGCCTTGTGGTCAGCGAAGGTAGTCTGCAAAATTTCTATCCTCTTGATCTTATGGAGGTATGTTTTATGTGCCAGCATGTAGTCTATCCTGGAGAATGTCCCATGTACATTGGAGAAGAATGTGTATCCAGGTTTCTGAGGATGGAGTGTCCTATATATATCCACTAGGCCTCTTTCTTCCATTTCTCTCCTCAGGTTTAGTATATTCTTGTTGGGTGTCAGTCTGGTTGACCTATCCAGTGTTGACAAAGCCGTGTTAAGGTCCCCCACAATTATTGTGTTGTTGTTGATATTATTTTTCAGATTTGTCAACAGTTGTATTAAATATTTTGCTGGCCCCTCATTCGGTGCATATATATTTAGGAGAGTGAATTCTTCCTGCTCTACGTACCCCTTGATTAATATAAAATGTCCATCTTTGTCCCTTACAACCTTCCTGAGTATAAAGTTTGCATTATCTGATATTAGTATGGCCACTCCAGCTTTTTTATGGGTGTTGTTTGCTTGGATAATTTTTCTCCAGCCTTTTATTTTGAGTCTATGTTTGTTCTGACTATTCAGGTGCGTTTCTTGTAGGCAGCAGAAGGTTGGATTGAGTTTTTTGATCCATTTAGCCACTCTGTGTCTCTTAACTGGTGCATTTAGTGCATTGACGTTGAGAGAAAGAATTGTCCTGGGATTTAATGCCATCTTTATATCGAAATTTGGTGTGTCTTTTGGGTAGTCTTGTCTTAGATTAGGTCTTTCAGTTTTTCTCTTAAGACTGGTTTTGTGTCTGTGAAGTTTCTGAGCTGTTTTTTGTCTGTGAAGCCATGTATTCTTCCGTCAAACCGGAAAGTGAGTTTTGCTGGGTATAGTATTCTGGGTGAAGCATTCATTTCATTCAGTCTTGTCACAATATCCCACCACTGCTTTCTGGCATTGAGTGTTTCTGGTGACAGGTCTGCTGTAAATCTCAGGGAAGCTTGCTTGAACGTGATTTCCCCTTTTGATCTTGCTGTTTTCAGAATTCTGTCTCTATCTGTGGGATTTGTCATTGTGACTAGGATGTGTCTTGGGGTGGTTTTTCTGGGGTCTCTTTTGGTTGGTACTCTTCGGGCATGCAGGATTTGAACACATATATTCTTTAGCTCTGGAAGTTTCTCTTTAATGATATTCTTGACCATTGATTCTTCCTGGAAATTTTCTTCCTGGGTCTCTGGGACTCCAATGATTCTTAAGTTGTTTCTGTTGACTTCTATTTTCATCTGTTCCCATTCTTTGACTAATTTTTCCATTGTCTGCTCATTTGCTTTAAGTTTTTTGTCCAATCTCTCCTGCTGTATGGAATTGTTATGTATCTCATCTTCCACAGCACCAAGTCTATTCTCAGCTTCTGATACCCTGTCCCAGAGCTTATCCATTTTGTCATTCACTTCGTTTACTGACTTTTTCATCCTGTTAGTTGACATGTTATTTCAGTTTGGAGTTTTGTGATTTCTGTCTTCATATTTTCTTGGTTCTTATTAGTGTTCTGTTCAACTCGATCCATGGTTTCTTGGAGTCCGTTGAGCATCTTCCATATTGCTAGTCTAAAGTCCTTATCTGAGAGATTGATTAGTTGTTCAGTCATTATCTGGTCCTCAGAATTGTCATCTTCATTCTCTATGTCTGATGCTGGCCTGCGTTGTTTCCCCATTGTCACACTTGTATTGTGGGTTTTTCTACGTGTTGTGGTGGTATTCATTGTCTATATGATGCAGGCAGCACACTCCTCTGGCTCCGCCCTTTCTGGATGGGCTGACTTGCCTCTAAGGGAGGGGAGTCCTCCGTGGATGAAGCCTCACACTGGGTCAAATCTTAGGCCCGAGCATGCAACAGAGAAGACAGTCCGGAGAGAAATGTTTGCTTCTGTGATATAGCGCCGTTCTTAGTGTGATTTTTCCTTCTTGTTGCAATGGAGTTCTTTCCTTAGAAAGAGTGCACGGCCGCGTAGCGAAGCGGAGTGGCCGTGCTCCTCTGAGCCTCTTTTTGCCCCACTCGCAAGAGTTTCACGCAAGAGGACAGTAGACAGACATAGACAGGTCACACTCACAGTTTTTCACAGTTGGGCCCCACTGGGCCGGTGTAATTTCGCGGATTTTCCCCGCCTGGTGTCACACACAGGGAGCCGGCTTTTGCAAAGCTTAGCCGGTTTTCATGCTCTGTAGTCCCTCCCTGAAAATGGCGTCTGGGCGAGCGAGGTTTCTGGAGCCTCTTTTTGCCCCACTCGCAAGAGTTTCACGCAAGAGGACAGTAGACAGACATAGACAGGTTACACTCACAGTTTTTCACAGTTGGGCCCCACTGGGCCGGTGTAATTTCGCGGATTTTCCCCGCCTGGTGTCACACACAGGGAGCCGGCTTTTGCAAAGCTTCTCTTTGACCACTTTCAAATGGACTTTTCCCTCCATCTTCTAAACTGCAGAATCTTAATCTTCTAAGTACGAACTGTACCCTATTTTGGATTTTATCTTCTTTTTTCTTCACCTCATATAACAATTGGCCCTTTCACCTCCTTTTTTCTAAGCTCTTTTTCAACAGAATAATTTCATCTTATTAATTTCAACTTCTTAATTTATCTAAGAAATCATTATACAAATTCTCTTCCTGTAATGCCCAGTTCTCCTTTTATTTATTTTGATAATTTTCTTTCCATTTTTTTTCCTATTATCACATACTCTCACTGTCCCCCTGAAAGCTTTCTAATTGCCTACATTTCAATGTGCTTTGTATATTCTCCTAGCTCACCTAAATGTGGTTATGTCCACTTCTGTTCTGACCCTTGGTACCCAAGTGCCAGCCTCATTTCCTAGTAGAACTCTCTCAGTTTAATATCCTACTGAATCACCATGTTTGAAACCGAATTTCTTTCATTAATAAATATTTATTGAGCATTACTCGGTGCTCTATGCTAGTAAATAGTCCCTGTAATATGGGCTTACATTTTTTTAAGTGGTTCCACTTTGGTGTTATAAAAATGAACACATCAATTATTTCCAAGCTGGAATTTAGTCCAAAAAGCATGGTGAGAAAATTGGAGCTGTTTATTGGGTGAATTCCAGGATAGACCTGAGTTCTAGAGTTTGTATTATTTATGAGTGAGTTCTTGAGGGACAAGAAGACATGTTCTATATGGCAGGGTCTGAAAAGAAGACCCAAGCAGTGGGAACAGCAACTCTAAAGGCACAATTGGTTGAGATTATAGCACTTTGAGGCCACTGGAAAGAGTATGATATGAGCACAGCATCAGATACCACAGAGGCAGTCTAAATAAAGACCAGACTAAAGTGGCATATATATGTCTATATATATATGGTCTTAGGGGATAAAAACCTGGTGTACTGTGCAAAAACTTCTTTAAATACTACTATCTGGCCAAAAGTCTGGTGAGCAGTAGAGTAGATGTTTTTATCAATAACAGAGTGCTAAAGTTGGGGATAAACTGAGGATCAGGAAAACTAGTGAAATGATTATCCCCAGAGGTGAACCACAGCAGAGGCAGTGATGCAGATGAGAAGATAAAGAACATGTTTGAGAGATGTTTTTATTTTAGAAATTTTTAAAAAGTAGCCTCCATGTCAGAATCTTGAGAAGCAGGTGAGGTGCAATGCTGATGGAGTTGGGAGAGGAACAGCTTATCAGCTTTTCCTTTTTGTACATATTCTTCCAATTTTCATGCTCAGAGTGTTGGTGGCAGTGTGTGTGAGGGGATGGATTTTACCCAGCTCTGTGCTTAGGGGAACTGTGTAGAATTCAGGATCAAGCCAGGCTGGGCCACATGCCTTACACTGTTTCTCTGGCCCTGTGCTCAAAACTTTGGATAGCTCTTTTGTTTTTGTTTTTGATTTCTTTTTATTTATGAGGTCACACCCAACAGAATTCAGAATCTCCAGGCTCTATGCTTGATTCCTAGGGGTGGCAAACAAGTTCGACACAAAGAGCCAAAATTTTTAACTGTGAGAGTCAGAGAGCCACACCACACAGTGGCCTGCCAAAACAGACAAACACACAAAAGCATATAATTTTAACAATAATTAAACACATACTGCATTTTGCCATTTTGAGTGAGGGTAAAAATCCTGTAGTGATGGTGAGGGTGTGCTGCGTCCTCCACACTAAGAACTAATGGCCAGATGTGACCCAACATGTTACACATGGGTCCCCCGCTCGCTGGCCCGTGCAGTTGTTTCCGAGGGATGGGAGACAGGAGGATGCAGCCGGGGGGGGGGGAGGGGGGAACCACGCGCTCGGAGATCTCTCCTCAGAGGTTCCTCCTCAGAAGCAGCAGAACAAAATCCAAACTTGGCAAAGAGCCGCATTCATTTTGGCCAGGAACCGCATGTTCGCCACCCCTGCTCTTGGTGGTGCTCAGGGGACATACAATGCCAGGGATTGAAACTGGCATGGCATCCCAAATCTGAAGGTTGGGTCACCTGCACATAAAGCAGTTGTGTGCCCATTGAGCTATATCTGTGGCCCCTTCCTCCATCTTTTGTTCTTTATAGCCAGTTAGTCATTGTATCTTGTCCTTTTTAACTGCTTGTGGAAGCATTATCTTCAGTGATTCTTGGTCAGTTGCTCATTCTGGTTTGATCATTGCTTATATCTGAGGCTGGCACGTGCACAGTCTCATACTTGTTCGCCTCTCCCTACAGTATTTCAGCAATTGTTTATTTTTTTAAAAAAATCATCTCTCGGGGCTGGCGCGGTGGCGCTAGAGGTAAGGTGTCTGCTTTGCCAGCGCTAGCCTAGGACGAACCTCGGTTCGATTCCCCGGTGTCCCATATGGTCCCCCAAGCCAGGAGCGACTTCTGAGCGCACAGCCAGTAGTAACTCCTGAGTGTCACCGGGTGTGGCCCAAAATAAAAAAAAAAATCATCTCTCATTTTTAGAAATGGCCCATAATTCAATAATTCCCATGATTCAAGTTAGCTGCATAACACATTGAGTGGCAATTCATCTTTGTCTTTTGGGAATTGAGGAGACTAAAGTTGATAAGGCCGTAAACTTGGCCAGTATCTAGATCTCTGAGCAGTTGAGTGCCTTCTAATGCTCACTGGAGTATTGGAAAATATTAGCAAATGAGTTGTACTAGCCTCCAGATTTGCGTTTTATCAGTACTCACTTGAGTCATCAATACGTGAGTACTCTATTCCAAACACAGCTTCATGTGCTTATGTATCACTTAAAATCTTTCTTGCATTTAAATTTATTTTTCAGTGTTTATGTATGTTTCCAATTAGTTTTATATGTAACCTAAAAAATAGGCACCAGTTGCCTTAGCAAGCATAATTGATGTATTTTATAGTAACAAAACATATAATGAATATCACTTAAATTTAATCATTTTCTCCTCTTAAAATGTAGATATTTCTCTCTTGCCTCTTCATTCAGAATTAGCCTTGTGAGTCAATTTTGTTCTTACATAGAATTCCTCCTCCAAAAAAAAAGGAAAAATACTCTTAGAATGTTAGTACTTTCTATTCCGTAATGCACTGACACGTACATCTGGATCATTCTTTGAGTCACTTAAACACTGTTGATAGGTTCTTGGAAACAGGCTTTTAATAAGCAAGAAGACCTAAAACAAAATCAATTTGGCCATATGCTAATTGTTAGAAACAAAAGTTAATTCAAGTTCACTGGTTTTCTGGTCAGAAAAGTGGTTACCAACCTTCTAAATAACTCAAACACAATTTGGAACAGTCAATTTTGTATTTATTCATTAATTCATGTTCCACCTAGTTGGTCCAGTTCAAGGTTGCAGGTAGCAGAGCCTGGTGCCTCCTGGTCTTGGGTCCCTAGGTGGTTTCCATGGAGGAAGCACTTGATCAGGAGATCGTGGTTTTTCCTCATGAATATTATAGCATTTTTATGACATTGAATGAAGCACTGTTATTTGAGGTCCTGCTCTCTACTTGTGTGTTCATTTATAATGCAGACTGAAAATTTTCTATCATAATTTTTGTTCTTAAAAGATAAGCTAATAAATTCTTGTATTTTTTCAGGGCATTGAAAACATCAAAAATGAAATCGAAGATTCAAGTGAGCCCTTAATAGATCCTGTATATGGACATGGCAGGTAATTAAAGTTGATGATCTTTTAATGGGCTATAGTTTTTAGTGACTTCAGATGGAACACTGCTGAGATCATTTTTATTAGTTTATTAACAATGTAAGTATGAATTTCAGCAGTCTGGTGTTCCAGGCATAGCTAGCTTGTTATTTGTATGAAAGGATAACTTCCACTTTAGGTTTATTTATGTGTACATCATATTTATTGAGCCAATAGTTTGCTTCAAGTTGAGAACCAAACTAAGACTTTAACTGATTATGCTCACTAGTTAGCTTATAAAATTTTCTTAAATGTGGAAGTTTATTTATTTGACTTTGAAATAAGCATATTTTTACTTATTTATGCTTTCTTGCATGGGAGAAAACAAAAGTTGCCTACATTTCTTGGAGACTTCTTTCCTTTCAGATTCTTTTAAAAATGGTTTCTAGGAAGATCATTAAAAGACTGATAAGCAGGGGCCAGAGCTTTGGCACAGCAGTAGGGCATTTGTTGACCTAGGATGGATTGCAGTTCAATCCCCCGGCATCCCATATGGTCCCCCAAGCCAGGAGTGATTTCTGAGTGCAGAGCCAGGAGTAGCCCCTGAGCATCACCAGGTGTGGCCCAAAAAAACAAACAAAAAAGGAAGACTGATAAGCATATCAATCTCTAGATCTTTCTGCCACACAGGTTAAAATTTATAGATCTTCCATCAGCCATAAAATAAACTGTATGTGCATTTTTTAAAAATGAATACATATGCTGAGGAAATGATCAGTCTTAAATGTTAATTTAATTCCGGGACGAAGGTGTTCAAGTTCTAAGAATATGTAGAAGTTTAGGGACCATTGAGGTACTGTAGTGACTCTTGTAGTTAGCAAGTCAAAGATGCATTAAATAAAAAGTATTTTTATTTTAGCGAACTGAAGAGCTCTGGTTTTTTCCTAACTTTGTCTAGACTTCATGGAAAAAGGCGTTATGTTTTCTTAACAGGATCATTTGAGTTGAAACTTACTTTTTTTGTTTTGTTTTGTTTGTTGGGGGGCCCACACCCAACAGTGCTCAGGGGTTACTCCTGACTCTACGCTCAGATACCACTCCTTGCCGTGCTCAAGGGACCATTGAGGATGACAGGGATCGAACCCTGTTCAGCTGCGTGCAAAGTGAACACCCTCCCTGTGCTATCGCTCTGGCCCCTATGTTAACTATTTTTACATTTTTATTAATAGCCAAAGTCTAATTAACCTCCTGCTGACGGGCCACGCTGTGTCTAACGTCTGGGATGGTGATCGAGAGTGCTCAGGAATGAGTGAGTACATTCTTGTTGTGTTTCTCTGGTCTGGTGACGAATATTTCACTAGAACACAGTGAGATATTTCATGACCTCATTTCCCAGTGGCTCTTTCTCCCTTATAGGATGAGATAAGTCTTTGGTGATAGAATCATGGCAGCTTAACAACAATTAAACCGAAAAGTCCTGAGTGTTAGACTTTTGTCAACTGTCTCAAGTTGGGAGCACTGTAGGGTTTTCTGTCAGATGAGAGTGTCAGGCATGTAGATTGTGTTTTGTGTCATCTGGTTCCAGGAATCTCAAGGAAACAGATGGAACTCGGAGCTGCAGGTTTTTGTCCTTGGCATTGTCGCTCTGAGCATGTAGAAATGTGTCAGCCCACAGGTCTGAGCTGAGGAGAAACACAGTTGGGTCTCAGTGGTGTGTCCCAGGCATAACCCTGAAGACATATCCCTATGGCCACTGGGATAGGGGCTCCTCGTAATTGTTGTTTTTGTCTTCTTGTACAGCCATACAGTCTGCTTGGGTTACTCCTCACAGCTCTGTGCTTAGCATTTTATTAGCAGTGCTAGAACAGTTGTACAAGGCTCAAAATCGAACTCAGCTCCCACACCACCACCACATGCAAGTTAGGTGCATGACCATGGAGCCACACCCTTTTCCTAGGTTGGGACTTTTGGGGGGACCTCCAGACACTTTTAGACAAAAGTGGTTCCATTCTGCCTTCCCCCCCACCAGCAGAAGGACCCTTTTTGATACCCACTTTCATTAGTTTCTTTTGCTGATGCCCCATCCGGAGTGAGAGGGGATCTGCCCTTGGCACCTTCCCTCTGCCTTTCCCTCATGAGGCTGCTGAGCACTAATTAGTGCTCCCCATTTTTGTGCCTTTTTCAGAAACTAGTCTGCCGAGTTTGGCCTTGGGTTTCAGCCCAGGGCCTGCCCTCTCAAGCAGCCAAGAGTTCCTTTAATATTTCGACTGTTTGCCCCTTATCCGATTCATGGTTTGCTGATCTTCGTGTCCCCTCAGGTCTCTGAGCACCTGTGCTGGGCAAGTGCTGTTCTCTCCATTCCATATTTTGGGTCTGTTTGATCAAAGAAGGACACCTTTTTCTGGTTTCTAAGTCAGCATCAATTGTCAAGGCCTCAGGAGGGATATTTGTGGTTACTCAATGCATTGAGTTAGTAGTTGGTGGCAGAGAAGAGTAGGTGAAAGAGAAAAAGTGCAGGGCACAAGACAAGTGCAAGGCACCCAAGGTCTGTTCCTGTTGGCAACCCAGGCACCAAGCAGTACCACCTGGCTGGGCCTCTGAATGGAACCGGCAGCCTGAATGATCAGGGAATTGGAAATGTATGGGTGGAGGGAGGGAGAGGGGTGTGTGTGTGTGATCGGAAATGTATGGATGGAATTGGAAATGTATGGGTGGAGGGAGGGAGAGGGGTGTGTGTGTGTGTGATCGGAAATGTATGGATGGAGGGAGGGAGAGAGGTGTGTGTATGTGTATGGGTGGAGGGAGAGAGGTGTGTGTGTGTGTGTGTGTGTGTGTGTGTGTGTGTGTGTGTGTGTGTGTGTGTGTGTGTGTGCCTCTGAATGGAACCGACAGCCTAAATGATCAGGGAATCGGAAGTGTATGGGTGGAGGGAGGGAGAGATATATGTGTGTGTGTCAGTGTGCCTCTGAATGGAACCGGCAGCCTAAATGATCAGGGAATCGGAAGTGTATGGGTGGAGGGAGGGAGAGATATATGTGTGTGTGTCAGTGTCATTCACCAGGCCCCAGGGAATCAGAAATGTGAGTGAGAGAGAGAGTATAGCATCCATCAGTATACATATTTAGTCTCACCAACCAAAGCAACATTGATTGACAAGGCTAATCATATTATGCTTAAATGTAAATGCTTAACCTAAGAAATGAACTTAGACACACATTTTTAAGTAAAATGTCCATTAAAATTCCTGTGACTTCGATTTGAAGATATTAAGTGAATTCTGAAAGTTGTAATATATAAGAATATAATTATAAAAATGTAACTCACTGTAATTATAACTATTTCAGTCATGACTCAACTGTAATGACAGCTTGGTATAATACTCTTCAAGCTAAGATTTAGCTATCGAGATAAAAAATTTTAAACATATGATCCCTTTAAGGAAATAATGATTTTAATATTACCATATAAACTATCTAAACTACTACAGATATGATTATTGACCTAACCTGAATAATTCTAACAATCACAAGCTGCTGGTTTGTTTTATTTAGAATTATTTTATTAATGTTACACTATTCCATTTACTTAAAATTCCAAGTAGATGATGCAGTTTCTAAACTTAACACTAGGTGGTGGTAATTGATTTTTGATGAGCGTGTGAACATGTTTCTCAAATTATGCATTCTTTACATTAGAAAATAGAGAGATCTACTGAATTTCAAAAGGGTTGGAGTTCATATTTAAACACCATTTCTACTTTTTCGGTTGCTTCGTTCCACTGCTTTTTTTCTTTTGAAAACTCTGATGTAGAGATTTTCATAAAGTTTGGTTTTAAACAGCCTCATGGTTTTGAAATGTATTGAGAATCCTAAAGAGGTTTTGCTTCTGTGACTTATAAGCACATACATGATCAGTATTTTTCTTATTAGGAGTTAAGACTGACAAATTTTAAAATGCACATTAGGTCATCTAAGAATAATAAATACCCATTGCTTGCTAATATAAATATTTTTTAAATAGCTTTTCCAAAACAATGAAATTAAAGATTGACATTTTTATTTTATTTGTTTTGGAAACTAGACCCTGCAGTGCTCAAGAGTTACTTCTGGCTTTGCACTCAGGTATCATTCCTGCTGGTGCTCAGGGACCTTGTGGGATGCCAAGGATCAACCAGGGTCAGCTGCATGCTAGGCAAATGCTTTCCTACTGTGTTACTGCCTTGGTCCCAAGAATGACATTGTTTTAAATTTTTCAAATCCCTTAATGTCAAGGTAAAATAGACAGCTGTTTACTTCTCCACTCTGTTTATATATTTCGTTTATAGGGATACTGTCATTGAGCTCAGGAAAACTCCACTCTGTACTCTTGAGAGTAAAAGTAACCAAGGCAGTGAATATATTGATGAATATCATTTTGATCATCTCTACCAGGGTAATATGGTTACATAAAAGTATCAGGGAACCATTATACATGCACATACTGGCCTGGATTTGACTCAGGCCACCACCTAGTTCCCCAAAGCACTGCTAGTTGTGGCCTTAGAGGACCCCAGGGCACCCTGGACTACCATATTCTCTGGCCTTGGCAGGGTGTGTCTTTCTCTAGCTGGGTACCCCCAAAAGTACCTCAGTCCCCGCTCATCCAAAGCAAAACTCACAGGCCCTCCTCATACCCATTCAGACATTTTTCTTAATTCTCTGTGTGAATCACTACTTAAATGTTTTCCTCCAAGGTAGCATACCTTTAAAGAACTTTACTATTTCACCTCTTATGGGCATTAATTCTGGATCCTACTTCATTATTCTTCTACCTTGCTTTGTCTTCTTTCTTGTCTTAGAAAAGGGTCCTGGGGCCAGAGAGATAGTACAATGGTAGGGTGTTTGCCTTGCACCCAGCCAATTAAAACAGATGATGGTTTGAATCCCGGTATCCTGTGCCTACCAGTAGTAGCCCCTCAGCGCCACCGCCGGGTATAACCCAAAAAGCAAAAAAAGAGAAAAGGGTCCTTTTGTGTTTCTAGAGCCATCTCAAATATTGACAGTTTCGTGCACTTTCTGTGACATAGTAAGCAGATGCACTTCCCAAGTTATAGTTTGTATTTTTTTTGTTGTTGTTGTTTTTGGGCCACACCAGCGGTGCTCTGGGGTTACTCCTGGCTGTCTGCTCAGAAATAGCTCCTGGCAGGCACGGGGGACCATATGGGACACCGGGATTCCAACCAACCACCTTAGGTCCTGGATCGGCTGCTTGCAAGGCAAACACCGCTGTGCTATCTCTCCGGGCCCTAGTTTGTATATTTTTGTATATATTTCTAAGTATAAACAGAACACACCATTTTTGTTGTTGTTGTTTTTCTTTTTTGTGTGTGTGTGTTTTTCTTAATAAGCTTTCCATGTTTATGTGGTAGACACTTATGTTTTTTATCATCTTTATTTCCCAGTTTTAGGAGCATTACCAATATCTTCTTTTAAGGGAGAAAGGTGGTATCAGATCACTTCTTAAGTATTCTGCAATTAGGTTAAAGAGAAATAGAATTTTCAAATTATGATTAGCCTAGCCATTGGCTTTTCTAAATTAGAAACATTTCATGATGCAAGGAAATTCAAGGTTTTGTTTTTAAATCTCTAGGAAGTCCTTGGGGTTTTTTGGCATTCACTAAAGAATTTGCCATTGAATATAAAGTTTTATGAATATGATTCATTCACATCTGAAGTAACACATTATCCACCACAAATCTAAAAAATGGTATGATGAGAGGCACTATAACTTTTTGATGTGAACTCATAACAATAAATATATACTAGGTTTTTACAATGTAGTTTTGAGTTAAAAAATAGTTTTCATGTAGGACATCTTTACACAAATAAAATATATGCATGAGTTTGTATGTATGTAAATATTTTTCATACTTAAATGTACTAATACACTTCTAATTTTTTTAAGAACTTCTGGGTATCCATGAACAAGCAGCTGTAGGATTCTTAACATTGATGGAAGCTTTAAGATATTGTAAAGTAAGTTGCTTTTTATGATATTTAGAATGTTATTTACATGTCTCCTGTTTTAGAGAGTGTTTCTCTCCTATGGCAGCATTTGTAGTTTACTACTGTTGATATATTCTGAAAGATCCTCTCTTCCCTCTCTCTCCCTCCCTCCCTCCTTCCCTCCCTCCCTCCCTCCTTCCCTCCCTCCCTCCATCCCTCCCTCCCTCCCTCCTTCCCTCCCTCCCTCCCTCCCTCCCTCCCTCCCTCCCTCCCTCTCTCCCTCTCTAAACTGGTCTTCTAAGTTTAAAACTAAGCAGTTGCTAATGCAAAGTTTCCTGTTTTTAAGTTACTTTCTTTCCGAGGTTGAGTGAGAGTCCATCACCAAATAATTTCTTTAAAAAAAAAAAGGTCTCAAATATAAGCGTCTTTATAAGAGATTGAGAGAAAAGAATGTATTGCTGGGGCCGGAGAGATAGCATGGAGGTAAGGCTTTTGCCTTGCATGCAGAAGGACAAGGTTTGAATCCCGGCATCCCATATGGTCCCCTGAGCCTGCCAGGAGCCATTTCTGAGTATAGAGCCAGGAGTAACCCCTGAGTGCTGCCGGGTGTGACCCAAAAACAAAAACAAAAAAAGAATGTACTGCTTCTTCCTGCTAACTTTATCACCTCAATTGGTGATACTTAATAAGACAAATAAGAATTTTCTAAATACCTGAAATGCTAATTTTTGAGCCTCTCATGTGAAAAATGATTTCACACTAAAAAGAATTCCAAGCACTCATAGCATTAAGCTCTTTGGTACATGTGCCAGGGATAAGAGTTTGTTTTATTTATGGCCTGATATAAGTGGAGTATTTAAGTAGTTGCAAATAGGATTTAAATCATTAATAATATGCACCTAATAAGATGTTCTGATTTGGAGAGTGAAGTAAGTCAATCGCATTTTCTCTTCCTCTTTAGACTGGTAATTGTGTATCAGAGCATAGTGATTTTTTTGTAAGTCACAGTAGCTTCATTTTACCTTATTGTGACCAAATTTAGACTGGAGTAAAAATAATTTTGATGGTCAGATCATTTGTTTTTATCTTGCCCTTCTCATTAGTAACATCATATTGTTAATCAGGGGCCACTCATTATTTTCATCTTGGCCCCCACCACACAACACAGCTCCTGTGTCCTAAAAGTGTCAGTGTATACACATGAGGCAACTGTCAATCCTGGAGTCTTTAATCCCCTTGATTGTGGGGATTTTTTTTTCACAATGTAAACATGTTTTCGTTGTGTATACAGGTGCATTTTGTTATCTCAACAACTTTCTGTAAAGCTGCTTTGCAGGAGAATTGGGTGTGGAGCTCAGACCTTATAAACCCTCTGAGGTGGTCCAGGGTTCTGAGGACCCAGATTTTGTCCGGGACTCATTCCCATATCTCCTATCCCTACCCCTCCTAGCACTCACTCCCCTGCCTCTTGCCCTTATCTCTTCCCTGAACACTCACTCAGTGGAAGTACATCCCTTCAGCCCTTCTTCCTTTCATTGGGATCTTAGAGACCATCTTCAAAGCATCTTCAGATACCTCCTTTTACATTATTGCAGAAGGACAATTCCTCTATAGTGAAGTTTACTATCATATTTCCTGGATTTTTTTTCCCATTTTACTGCATTTGATAGCAGGCACGTGGGTTTTGCTGGATACATATTAGAGGCTAATAAATATTTCCTGATTGAAGGGACAGTGGCAGCAAGGTCATGAGCTTTTTCAAAATGTGCCTTTGTTAAGTAGAAAAGGGGTCTGTCCCTCTCTCTAACCTCTTCAGAGATGTAGTGTAAAGGCAGTAACTTCTTGTGCTGCAGAGGTTCTCTCTTTGTTAGATTTAAAGACTCCTGATTCAAGCCTGGGACACTTGGCCAGACACACAGGGCCATAGTGCCTTTTGGTTCAGTCATTAGATTACCGGGCAGGGCCCACAGGGCAGTTTAGGACTGAGTGCTGGATAGAGCAGCCCTTCCTGGGCCCATGGGCTGGCCAGGTGCCATGTTGCCATGGGCTCTGTGGCATAGTGTCCACACCCACAGGTTCTGGGCTCCCAGGTGATTCAGGCAATGAATAGATGCCTGGATGTGGTCTCATTGGCTTCTTTTTAAAGGAAACTGAAGCGTCTAGCCAGGCCTTCAAAAGTGAATCAAGACTGTGGAAGACAAAGAAAAAAGAATGGCCTTATACTGTAGTATTCCCGTGTGTGTAACCTTGGATAGTTTCTCAAGATGATTTATATGTATATATGTATAATTATATATATAATTTTATCATGTGTTAATTTAAGGAAATTATTATATTATTATAAATCAGCATTTCCCTATCCTGTTAGATATTCCTGTTAGAATTACAAATTACCCTTTGGAAATGAAAATAATACTTTGTGTAGAATTTGGATGTATGTGTTCATTTTCTCAAATGAAAATTTTTCTCTCCCATATATATTTTATTTATATACGTTAATATGCATATCGTAGGGCTAAACTTGTGGTTCTGTGTGTGGTAAATCTATATTGGTCTAAGGTAAAGATGCTTATGTAAGCTTAGCCCTGACCATTTTATAACATTTTAATTTTTTTATTTAAGTCTTTGTGACATTTGGTCTTTGTGATAGTTTTCTGGCCCAGTCAAAATAATAGGAATTGCACACAGAGATACACATATCTACATATCTGGATTCTTGCATTTGCTCTCATGAGCAAACCATTTTTTTCACCATCCATTAGAATCTCCACCATCACCATCATATCCAACTCATCCCTCCCATCACTGCACAAAGACTAGTTTTTCTCTACTGCAGTGCACATAAAAACCCAATTGCATACAGAGAGCATCAGATCAGGACTTCTGTCTTGAAAAGGCAAATCAGGGACCTTGTCACTGAAGTAGCCACTCAGAATTTTCCAGTTACAAACTGTAAGAAATGACAATTCAGTGAATTTGATTGGTAAAATTAATAACTAAACTGTGTTGTCAGATGAGTGGAATTAATGATATGGATTTCATCATTTTGTTGGTTTGTTGTTCATTTATTTTTCATTTACACAGAATGATCCTCTTAAGTTTTGCTGCTGTAGTTTTAAAGAATTAAATATATAATCTTAAAAGCAAGGCTATTATTTTTAAATTTATATATTTTTAAGTAAACTTTATCAAAACCCTTGATCATAAAGCATCAATGACCAAATCATTTATATTCTTGAATGAAGCCTTTGGCCCAGTATATCTCTCTATTAATATGAATTGGACACACAGTTATGCTTCAAATACTCATGGACAAAAATACTCACAGTTAGTATAACATTTTCATATGTTTGTTTATTTTGCTACATTTGTTCTAGGTTGGTTCTTACTTGAAATCTCCAAAATACCCTATTTGGATTGTTGGCAGTGAAACTCACCTCACCGTATTTTTTGCCAAGGTATGCTTAAGTTAAGCAGGATTTTTTTTTACAAGTATGACATCAGGCAAACAAGTAATATAAGTCCATATTTAGCTTGGACCTTTGTGTAAAATTTCAGTATATTTCCACTAACAGACTGTTCCAAAATCTAAAATATTAATACTAAAGAACATATTGTTATACTGCTTTAGTTTTGGCATCATTTCAATAAAATGTCATGATTTGGTTATAATTTCTTTATATTTTCTGACTTTAAGGCCTTGATATTCTTTTTTTTTTTTTAATCACTTGTGTAAGTTCACATAATTGAACTTAAAGGTTTATACTTGTACTTTAAAGAGCAGATAAGAACTCTGACTTACATGCTGTGGAATTCACACTTCCCACACTAGGTCTTACCCCTTCCAGTCCTGTGGCTTGCAGTGAACTTGTTCGAGGACAGGGCCTGTCTGTCTATGTCTCTGTCACTTTGTCCTCCCTTGCCATGACTTTCAGCAACGTCCTTTGAAATGCTGAATTCCAGATGAGAATTACCTCAAAGAGATGCAAACCCCCTTGCAACCCTACTTATAGGCCTGCAAACTCAGAACATTCACTGGCTCGTTTAAATAGACTTTATTGATTCACCTCACCATGTCTACTCTGTCTAATAGCCAAAAAACAAACCAAATTTATTAAGGTGACTACGGAATGTCTTAGTAAGTTTTTAGGTCTTCTTGGAGGATTCTGGGGACTAAGTAAGAAAGGGGGTGTGGGTAGATGGGCATCTCCATGTACAAGGAATTCTTGTCTCTCACAGGGGCTACTGGGGAGCCAGGCAGGTCCTCTGAGCCAGGCAGATGGGACAGGAGGCACATCTGTGCCATGGGTGCTGACCTCAGGTTGATTTGGGGACTGGACTGCCTTGTGGGCATTGACAGTATCTTCAGAAGCATACCAGGGTACACAGGTATGGTTAGGTGGAAAACTGACAATCTACATAGGGAAGAGATGATTTTTAAATCTTTAAATTGAAAGAATTTAGAACTTATTTTGGAATGTTTCAAAACTATTGCCCTTCAAGAAGGAAAAATCGCATTTTTGTCGTTCCCCCCCCCCCAAAGAAACAAGAATGTGAAGCATTTGGTTTTTTGTCTGTGTTTTAAATCTTCCTTTAGGGGCTGGCTTTTTTAAGTGTGGGCATATGAATTTTCTCTAAGTGCCTGAATGACATATACCACCCAGTTGAATAATTGTGTCTTCTTTTTCTCTTATGGTTTCTTCTCTGTAATAGTTTTTCCCTTTGATCCTGTCTTTTATATTTGGGTTTTAGGAATAAATTAGAATCTCTGAAAATTCCTCTTGAATTGGAAAACATATGAAGCTTCTTTTCTGGAGGAGGCTTCTCAAACAGAGGTCAGGGTGCCAGGGGTTACTCCAGGTGGGAATCCAACAATTTAGGAATTTGGCCAGCAGTGTGGTCACATCTGGCAGTGTTCTCCTTCCAGCGGTGTGCTCCCTACAGCAGTGTGCAGGGGTCCCATAGTGGGTCCTCATGCTTGTATTGCTTCACTAAGTACTATACAGTCTCCCCTACCCACACACTGTAATTGCAGTACAAGTTGTTTATTAGTTTATTTTATGCAGTATATTTGATCATATTTTTTATTGAAACAAATATGATCTACACAGTTCTTTATATTGAATATCAGTTCTACAATCAGTCAGGGCTCTTCCGAACACCTATTTCAACCTCCTTCCATCAGTGGACCCAGAGTGCATCCTAGACCACCACCCTTTGCCCCTGGCCTGCCAGTACAACAGGCCCAGGTGCTTGTAATTGTGTTTGAGGGCTCTTTTTTGTCATCTTTTGCTTTAGAGCATTTGGATCTCAACCTGAAGTGGCACCTACTGAACCCATCTGAATGAGGTTTTTAGCATCAGGTTTCATCTTCTGAAGACCAGTGACTTATTTCCTTAGGGGTCCATGGCAGGCATTTTTGTTTGTTTAAAGTTGGAGATGAGGCTCACATTCATTCACCTTTCTTTGAGGGCTGTGCAATATCCCCTCTGACCTATGATGAAGCAGTTATCCTTTCAAGTAAGGACTCACAGAAATACAGTCTCAATGCAAAACACACGGAGAATCTGAATTTAATGTGAAGGAGAGACAACATCAAACCTCTTCTGTCTGAGCAGACTGTTTGACGGTGGTGTCTGTTACTGGGCGCTCAGGTGGAATTCTGTCTATACAGTGAGACTCTTTGGTGTAACATTAGAAAGGCAGTTAGTGTGGAGAGTTAAACACTATTTAAGACTAACTTTGTAAAATGAGGCTTTATAATAAAGCCTTAGCTCTGAAGAAGAGTCACCTCTGTCTTTAATTGATGAGTAAAAGAAAGTTTGGACTCCAGTTCAATTCTTGGATGAGCATTTTATAATAGAGTTTTTTTTTCTGTTCTGTCAGTGTTTTGCAATCATTTCATCCACTTATCTTATGGGAATCTTAAGAGCTTATCCGTAGGTTTAGGTTTCCTGCCTTATCTTCTACTGCAAGGAAAAGGAGGTAAGAGCTACAGAATTTTATTGTGTATTTTAAATCACAGCCTGGCAGGAGACTTTTAATGCCTCTTAACAGAGTGACTGTTGCAGATAAATGATACTGAACTTAATACTCCGTTACTGGAGCTACTTAGAGAGTTTGGGTAGAAGTCTACACAGACTTAAGTTTTCAAGTATTTAAATTATTTTTAAAAGCTGTATTTTTAGCTACAAATTGTTTCAGTCTTACCACACTGGGTCTAACACCCCCCTCCCCACCTTTGCTACTGTCTAGGGTTGATGTGCCATCATAAAATTTAAGATGATTTTTTTTATCTCTATTATTTCCATCAGCAGTATAATTATTTTTGCCTTCTTTGGGCTTGGGGTGAGTTTGGGGTCCACACTAAGTGATGCTACTTTCAGCTGTGCTTTGGGGCTACCCCAGCAGTGGGGAATCATGGTTCTTGATAAGCTCTTAAGCCAGTGTGCTCTTTCCGCCCTTCCCTTCTGGAGCTGACTCCTGCCTCTGGCCTACTACTATCCATGCCTCAGGCAGCTTTTTAGAGTACCTGGTTATAAGCTTTTTCTGAACTTTTTTTTTTTTTAAATATCTCCTTATAGCAGAGCCGAAAAAAATAAAATACCCTCAGTGTGGCTGTATTTTATTCCAAAGGTATTGAGTTTTCATTAGAACCAGTATTGGTTACTGTGGCTCTGGAGCTGCATTCACATGTATTAAAAACCAATTTAGGTGAAAAGTCTCATCTGTTTAATATGTGAAACAGGTAGTAATGAGTTTGACTTGATTTTTCTGACCTCTTGTTTATGTTACACCTTTTTGGGGAACTTTGTTATCAAAATTCATCTCTACTAAGGACAGTGGTCGGCAACCTTTGTTTTCAACTGAGCCAAATCTCGCCAAAACCACGATTGAAATTTATTTTGAGAGCCACACAAGGCTCGAGAGGCTAGGAGCAGAGTCCTGGCTCCTGAAGCGGCCACCCAGCACACAGAAGAGCCAAATTAAAAGTGCAAAGAGCCACATGTGGCTTGCCAGCTGCAGGTAACTGACCACTGATAAGGACATTGTTTTAACTTTCCTGTTGGTGTTTTGGATGTGTCAGACATCAAACTCAGGGCCTCCATCACAGTGAAACCCTGCCCTCGACCATTGACCTACATTCCTGGCCATTGACTTCTTTTGTTTGAATTTACTGATTGTTCACTTGCTTGTCCCTTTTATTCTTCCAGTTTCCTTTCTTTCTTGTGGCTAGTGATTCTGCCTGATCCGTATGCTTCCTCGCAGGACCAAATAGTGCATACAGTAGGCATTTAAACCACACAGATAAATAATAATGTTAACAGTCGACACATATGGAGTGATTTGAGTGCCAGGCACTCTGCTAAGCAGAGGACACACATTCCTCGGTTCTTAAAGCTGCCCTGGGGTGAGCAGGATTTTCAACCCCATTGACATTCTTATGAATGATAAATGGCATTTCCAATGTTAGGTCCTGTGGGTGCTAAGTTAAGATTCAAACTCAAATCCTGAATTTTTAACTACTACTGTAGCTTGGGAGAATTAAAAAGGGGAGGAGGGTTGAACTAGTACAGACTAGAAACTAGAAGAGAGAAGTGGGTCAGGAGAACTGATAACTAGGTAAGGGACTTGAAAATGTTTCGATTGGCCTGGAATGACGTGTGTATTGTATGGCTTATGACAATTGTCAGTGCAGCTTGAGGAGAGAGAAGAGGAAGCACAGGATATGTCTGGAGCCCAGGACAGATCTAACATTAACAAAAGAAAACTAAAGCCTGTTTGGATTGGTTCAGCTTGGATTCCTTTTGCCAGCTTTTTGAACATTCAACCAGCCTTAAATTTTATCAGTTGACATACTTTTCAGTAACGGGGTAATCACACCAAACTGGTAGGGATATTTAACTCCTAAGGTTATGGAGAACTTGGATTTGTCTTTACATAAAGAAAATTCCCAAATCCATTGTATGATGCTTAAAGTATCATACTTAAATAAGCTATGGATTCTCTTTGTATTTTGGCCCTGCTGAGGTCCAGCACTCACCAAGCCTCTGTCCCAAGCACTCACCGAATGGTTCTCTCATTTCATATATTCTGCAACTTTGCTCTGCACACCTGGCCCGAAGGAGCAGTCCAGGATGGGCAGTTTTCTAGCAGGGCACAGGACAAAGGCCTTGGCAGAACCACCTACTGACATAGAGAGCTGCCACTTAAAGCCCATGCCACTTCTGCCTAGACATCTCCCATCGAAACAGGCCACCTGCTCCACTGAGATCTCAGGGCTAGCACTGAACCGGACAGAGAGAAGGTTCTTCGCACCCATAGCAACCAGTTACAATAGAACCTTCTATTAAGCATCACAAAGTCCAGCTGCCTGTACCTTGGAATACTTTTGTATCTGGGTTATGAAGACTTAAATTCCTTAGGAGGCTGAGCAGTAGCACAGTGGGTAGGGCATTTGCCTTGCATGCAGCCAACCTGGATTCTATCCCTGGCATCCCGTAGGGTCCCGAGCCTGCCAAAAGTGATTTCTGAGCACAGAGTAAGAAGTAATTCCTGAGTGCCACCAGGTGTGACCCGTAAACAAGCCAAAACAAAAAACAAAAAAATTCTGGGCCAAAGAGATAGCACAGCAGTGTAGTGTGTTTGCCTTGCAAGCAACCAGTCCAGGATGGACGGTGGTTCAAATCCTGGTATCCCATATGGTTCCTGTGCCTGCCAGGAGCAATTTCTGAGTGCAGAGCTAGGAGTAACCCTGAATGCCGCCGGGTGTGACCCAAAAACTGAAAAAAAAATTTTCCAGTGACAGGAAGAATTATTAGAGAGGAGGAAGATTTATTTTTGGCTATTCCTATTGCTTTTACCAACTAATTGTTATAGACTATTTCTGCCATTAAAAAAAAGCTGAAATAATTTTTCTTGGCTTTTGGATGCATTTATATGCCTGGATTGCTAAGAGCTTAATGTTCGCTGCTTTCTTAATGAGATACAGTTGTTAAAAGACTTAACAGCTTTTTTTTTTTTTTTTCCTTTTTGGCTCAGTTTTTTATATAAATGGGAGAACACAGAAGGTGATTTGAGAAACCATTTTCTCAGATCCTCCAAAGATGTTTCTTCAATAGTTTCATTTTCAGTCCCTGGAAGAGTCATTACATAAAGGCGCTAGGCCATCAAGAATGAATTTTCTGTTGAAAATACTGAGAAGGTTGGAAAGCCTGATTGTAAAAATGATTTGTGAAATCAAGAAGGAATTGAAGCCCTCTTGTTACTACTTGTCATTGGTATTTGTATAAATACACCTAATAATTGTGATGATTCCAATAGGTCGTATTCATGGGAGATTTCTCCTCCTCCTGTGCCATTTTCTACTTAAAGTTTAGTTTGTTCTCCCTCCAAAAGAAAGAATCTTGCAGGGATCAGCTTTGTTTTCCACCCAGTTCCTCGCTTGTGACACCAATTTGCTCACTTTGGGAGGCTGTTGTGCAGCTCTCTTGCCTGGGGCTTCTACACATTGTTTGGGACCTGATGGAAGAAGGAGGAAAAGCCTGCTTCCCTCCAGACTCAGCTGATGGGATTAACTGAACTCTGTTTCCAATATTGGTTCTGAAGAACATTCTCTTCTTGAGAGCGTTTGATAATTGTTTTAAAATCTGTTTCCTTGTGGTTCCCAAATTTCTATAAGTAGACTTCAGAGAGAAGAGTCAATACAAAGAGATTTCAATGGGAGTAAGGCAGGATACAGAGCTTCATGGACAGGCAGCATAGGGAATTCCTTAGTCTTGAAACCAGTTTTGCAGTCGTCAATAGGGGCTTTTTAAAAAGACAAGACAAACTTCTCAGCACTTTGCCTGCAAGTACGTTCATTGGTTGCCTTCTACAAGGTCAAGAAAGGTATGGTTGGGGCTAGAGTGATAGCACAGCAGGGAGAGTGTTTGCCTTGCAAGCAGCCGACCAGGATTCAATCTCTCACATCCTATTTGGTCCCCGAGCCTGCCAAGAGTGATTTCTGAGCACAGAACCAGAAATAACCCTGAAAGCTACTTCAAGATATGGCTCAAAAACCAAAGGGAAAAATTATAAAGTCTGATTATTCCTAGCATGCTGAGGAAATTTTATATTTTATAATGAAATAATGTTTCATGTATTTTGAATATTCTAGATCTATTCAAGCCATTTTTACATAAATAGAAATTGTATTACCTTCTTTTAATTATTGATACAGACTTAGCATATTCTATAATATTTTCTGACATAAAACCTCTTTAAACACACTTTCCTATTTAAATAGGCCTATTTAGATTATCCCTAAAACTTAATTCCCCACTCTTACTAAATTGTTTTTTCTAGGATTTATCTATTTCATATTCATTGAAAAAGGTGTTCAAGGAGCCGGAGAGGTAGCACAGCGGTCGGGCACTTGCCTTGCACAGACGGTTGCTCAAATCCTGATATCCCATATGGTTCTTGTGCCTGCCAGGAGCGATTTCTGAGTTCAGAGCCTGGAGTAATTCTTGAGTGCTGCCAGGTGTTACACAAAAACCAAAAACAAAAAGAAAGAAAATGTATTCATGTAGAATTAGTCACACTTTTTAAATTTATATACCTACAACAATATTTTTTGAAAAAGAATTTTAACTTTTTCGATTTACGTTTTTGTGGAATTCCAGTTTAGCTTTCATCATTTATATGTGTGTAGATATCACTACCTCCCCAGTAAATTTCATTTAGAAAGATCTTGTTTCAAATGTAGGAGATTAAAAGAAAACAAAACAAAACAGGGAACAAATAGCCAAAGTCATCAGAACTGGACATTTTGTTTATAGAATGAAACCAACTTAGAAAGTTAGGGGAGCAACCAGGAGAGGCCCTGGGAACACTAGCAGAGGGAAGTGGGTACTGGGCTTGGTGTGGAGGATGAATAATGCATACACAGAAAATATAATTTAACATTGTCAGTGTAGGCACCTCAGTAGAACGGTGGGAAAAACAGGGGACAAAGTCTCAAAGATCAATTTCATACCAGTTAGCTATTTTTATCTTCAGAAAGGCTTTTAATAGTAAAAGAGTGTTGTCTGCAGCCTAAAATGTAGTTTAGATGTGTGTGATTCTTCTAGAAGTTAGCTATGGTTGAGGTATTTTGGTTACTGAGGACAGAGATTACTGGTGATTGTGATGGAGGGTTATAATGAACACACTTTTTAAAAGACCCTTCAATGATGAACTGTTTTTCTTTATCCAGTGAAGTGAACATGGGCCTTCCTTATATTTCACTGGGTGTTGAGAAGGAGAGCTAATGTTACAGCATGTGAGAAGGCGTGTTGTGTAGTGAATAATTATACCACTAGCAAAGGCAGAGAGATGTGTAAAAGATCTGTGTGATATTAGATAGTCCCATTACTACCTGGTTTGGTCTCTCTCCCCCCTCCCCTTCTCTTTGATAGTAAATTGCCAGTTAATGAAGATTGGGTGAAGCTGTCATTTTAAAAGCTATTTTGGTTAGCAATCTCTATAACCCTGTTGACCAGTCAGGTAACTGAATAGAAATTGGGCTTAGATTCTTCTAACAAAAGTATTTGATTCTATTGAAGTAATGTAGAAGGCAGCTTTTAGAGCAGAAATAACTTCTGTGTTAAATTGGAGACTAAATAAATAGCAAGCTTAAACAGTATTTTAAGGTTCGCGTCTTAATGTTCAGGAATTTATCCTGGTGGAATTACAAAAGCCCTTTACATGCAGTGTACTTTGAATTCGCTCCTGAATACTCCAGCTAGTGAGAAAGAAAATGCTGAAAAGTAACCCCACTACCTTAGAGAACTGGGAATCTCATGACTGGAATCCATTTGTGATTCAACTGGGGAGGTGGGGGGAAGGAGAGGAACACTAAAATAGGTTTGAATTTATCTCGGAAGATAATTTTTTAAGATTCGTGGAAATAAATGCACGGTATCTTTTTTCTTTCCTTTAATTGTAACCTTAATGTACAGATTCCACCACCTAATGACTTGTCGTTATTCATACCACAATGAATGTGATTTCCCCCCCTCCATCATAAATATATCATAGAATCATAAAATCTTTATGCGTGAAATCAGGCAAGTTGCAAAACCATCTATTTCTTTTGTATATGAGAAAACTACCTTAAATGCATCATCTAAAAGCTTTTGTTATATTGCCTTAGAGACAAGTCTCTTTATGTGTTCTTCACACATAATTATGAGAGTTCCATTTTACTCTGTCCTCTATAATTAAGTCATTGGCTTTACTTGCAGTGAGACATATGGCAGTTATATCTTTCTCACTAAAGTTTTTTTCCTTCAGATTTTATAAAGGACTGAAATTTTATACTTATCAGACTTGCTATAGGGCATGAACTATATCTATGAATACATTACCGAATTTGTTACATGGATTATTCTGCAATAGAGCTTGACATTAGAAATTTTGTTCCGAAAAATAAATCGGTAAGAGTGTTGGAATTTGTTGTTTCAGACCAAAAGTTAAAAGGACTTAAGCATGAAACACTGTAATGGAAATAGAAGGTGTTTTTGTAAATTTACTGATTTCATGTATAAACATTTAAACTTTATATAAATTTAAACAAGCTTTAAACTATGAGGTCTTTTTTTACAATAACCTTTTTAAAAAGCATTGTAAACACTTAAAATAAGCAAGTCAATCAGTTTAGAAAACTACTGGTTTTGATTTGTGGACAGAAATTTTTGGAATGTATTTGAATTTACTGTAATTTTCTGTTTCTCTCTTTTCCTTTTTTCCCCTTTCTACTATAAATACCTCTTTAAATCAGCAGTATGATTAATCCTAAAGAGCCAAGTGGATCATCCTAGTGCATTACTAAGACCCAAGAGCAAAACAGGAGTCTTTCTCTTAAGTCATTCAAGACAGTTGTATTAATAGGTACCATTTTATGGTGGGATTTTATATGAAAGCTGACCAGTACCACTGGATTTATTTTCTGGAAGGAAAAGATGAATATTTAGTTAATTCACACATGGGATTTAGTGTTGTTTCTTAAGATAGTTTTGAGACCCTTCTTGCTTCTGAACATCAGCCAGTACTAGATTTAAATTCCTTTTTGGATAATGCTATTTGAATTTGTTTCCAGTAATCTGTTTTGGTCTGTTTTAGTTTGACCTTGAGGGTTCTCGACCCCTAATCTCCACTAGTGCTAATAACCTGTTTTTATTAGGCTCTGAGAAGTTTGCAGTTGGCAAACACCAAGAGTTCATAGGGTGCCAGACATGTGCTTTACTTATTTAAGTGTTACCTCCGAACTGGAAATGAATGACTCATTCTTTGTCAAAGCTGATTTCCTTCCTAACTACTACTTTCTTAGTCTAATGCCGTACTTTTTGGGCCTCCTCTGCTATGCTGATTCACATCTCTGCATTCCATTTCGATTTCTGCTCCTTATAACTAGAATTTCCTACCCATGTTTGTCTTTTAGAAGAGAACCAAATACCATTTTTGTAAAACTTAATAAGAGCAAGACATCTCTGTTACAACAAGGCATCCCTAGTTATAGTTACAAAAAAAAAAAAAATCTTACAGGATTTGGGGGAAATATAATCTGCCCTCTAAATCCTGGGTCAGCAAATTAGGGTTCATAATCCAAATCAAACAGCACTATTTTTGTGAATTTTTTTAAACAAAGTCATGCTTATTTGTTAAGTGCTATTATCTTGCTGCTAAAACTGTCAGACCCTACAAACCCAAAATAAGTACTCCGGGTCATTACAGGATAAGAGAGCTGTCAGCTCCCACCTCCAAATATTTTATGGGTTCCATAAGGCATTTTGCCCAAGTTTCAACTGATGTTTTTGTCAAACTTGCACAAATGCCACGTTCAGAAGAACAATGACAAATTTTCTAAAGTCTAAATATATATAACCATAGAAGCAGTGAGTTTTATAGAGTTAAAGTCCACTTTAAGTTTAACAGCCTTATGTTAGTGTGTTAGCGTATCTGTTGCACTTGGAGTTTAGATATTAAATAATTAACTTCAAATTCTATTTTGTGTTCCTACTCTTGCTGAAGTCTACTGCTAGAGAAATGATGAGGCCTTTTTCTGTGGTTAAAATGTGGCATCTTCCTTGCTTCCCACCACCCCCAGTCATGACTCTAAAATTGTGCTTTTTAGAAGATTAAATTCTTCAGTTATACTCGCCATCCCTTATAATGTTTTCGGACTCATTTCAGACTTTTTCACAGCCCTAATTTAGAAACCCAGGAATACTGAAATGCATCAAGTGGTGACTAAAGCCTTAGGCCTGTTTGTTTCCTGCCGCATGAAAGTTCATGTACAGCTAGCTGTACCTTCTCCTCAACTAGATAATGTAGAGCCTCCATTTCCAAAAGCCAGTAAAAAGGACAAATTGAAAAGCAGAACAGAGTAGAATTGGAAATAGTTAAGTAAAGTGCTTCTAGTGTCATGTAGAAAATTTTGCGATTACATGTTGAGTATGATTTAAACAGCTAAGGGATCATTGTGATCCAAATCTTAGTGATTTATCTCTAAACTTAAAGGGCTTTTTTACACTTGATCTGTGTTGGGGCTACTGATATAATGCTTACTAAAGTAATCTCAAGTGATCTACCTAGTTTGACCTAGCTTATGTCTAATGTGTTAATTTTTAGCTCTTTGAGTATATTATAAGTTGTATTATATGGATGATAATGTAAAGCAAGCATGACATTTTAATTTTTGTAGATATTTTTCAAGTATATAATATTTAGCATATATAATTGTAGAAGTTTCATGTGTTTTTACATAAAATTTTATATGTAACTTCACAACAGTTCTCTAGGTTGAATTTTCGTTCCCATTTTTCCTGGTGTAAAGTTAATGCCTAGAGATTTGTTTAGACACACTGATGTTGTTTGATTTTTGTTTTTCTACTGTCACAATATTGTAACTATTTCATAGCTTCCTCCTATTCTTTTAGGATATGGCTTTAGTTGCCCCGGAGGCTCCTTCAGAACAAGCCAGGAGAGTGTTTCAAACCTATGATCCAGAAGGTAAAAGAGATTTTGTTGATATCTCCTCCTTTTATATTTTCAAAGCTGAGAATATCTACCTCAGTTTTATACAACAAGTAATAGGATTGTTGTGTAAGATAAGTTACATTTCTTTGCTGTTTTAAATGACAACAGTAGAATCCTTAAGTGGTCTTTAAGTTCTAGCATGATCTGAGTATCCATGCTCATGTGATTGAGTAGACTTGATTTGAGTCTTGATTTGTCATCTGTTAACTGGGAAATATCACCTTGTGTACAAGCCCTTTGGAAAGTAAGTCATTTCCTTATTTATTTACTCAAATAGTGATAAAAATTTTCCAGAAATCTTCAGGTGTAATTGATAAGTAACTATTAACTTCAAGATATGTACTATATGAATCTGATACATATAAAAGAATTACTGTAGTCTATTATTAACTCCCATCAGGTCACAAATATTTTTAGTGGCAAGACCAAGATCTAGTCTCTGTGATCAGTAGAACCAGAAATTGAGGAGGCCAGGAGAGGAGAGCGAGAAAAGGATGATGGTGGTGGCACCTTGAGATGTTGGTTGAGGTGTTAGGGGTGACTTACATGGAGAAGAGAGGAGATGAAAGCCTTGAGAAAGGACCCCCAGCTGCTTCCCTCTCCACCCACCTCAGTACCTGGCAAAGTTTGGGGTGAGGAGAGTGCTCCAAGCACCTGCCATCAAACCATCCCTGCATTCCATATGTTCAGCTCGTGGGAAATGATCACTCAGTTTCTCAGGGAGCTGTGGAACCCAAGCTTGAGTGAAGCCTTGCTCTTGGTAGGAAACAAAAGTCAGTCAGACTGGCTTTTCAAGCCTGTCACTTTCCCTCACAGAAAAGAATTTCAGGAGACAAATAGTGAAGTAAACTGCTTTATTTAGATTCTTAGAAAGGAAAGATGTTGAAGAGAAATGCAGAGTTCTCCAAAGGGGAGAGAGAGAGAGAGCAGAGAATCTACATCTCAGGTGGAGATGTGAGCTACCACCCATCCCCCTCGTAGAACACTTGCCTTGGCAGATTGATTTTCTAAGTTTCCTCCCAAACTGCCCACCTGTGGAGCATTCTATGTAGAAAGCCATTTCTATGGCGTTGTCAAGTGGAAAAGCTTGGAACTTTCCTTTGTCTTCAAGTCTGTTTCAGTTGAAGCCTCTCTCTCCCTTGAGGAGATGTTTGGCCTTTTCTGGGCCTGTGCTGGCACCAGTGAGAGTATATCGGTCTCACTTCCTGTGTCCAGAAAGTGCTTTTTGACTATTTAAAGACTAGTGATAGTAACTGAGTAGCTTCTTCGAAACCCACTCTTGGTCTTAGTCATGTCTAAGGACTCATTTGCAGCTTCAAGAAGGATTGGTGGGAAGCTCTGCTCTACAAAGCAGTGATTTAAATACTATTGTCATTTAGGATACTGCAGTAGAAACAGGAATTAGTCAACAACAGGAAAAGAAAAATTCGTCTTAGCAACACTGAACTTTATAATAGTTTAACTGGCTCTAGTCACTATGCTGAGCATTATGTCTCCAGGATCTGTTTTTCTACTAATGACAAGTTTTATTACATAAAACATCATCTCCCCAATTCCTGCACCATTCTGCTCTTTTTTTGCAAGTTTGAATAAGAAGAGCAGAAGCAGATAAGACAACAATCCTCATCTAAGGAGAAACACTGCCAGTATTTTTCAATTAAGTATAATGTTAGCTGTGGCTTTGTCACCTGTGATCTTTGTTATATTGAAGTATTTTGTCACTGTACTGAATTTATTAACATTTTGTTTTAAAAACTGAAATCTTTCTGTATTTTTTAAATTATTTTTAGTACACATTAAGGTGATTGTCTTTATTTTTTTATTTAATATAATGTATCTTACTGATTTGTGTACAGTAAACCATCTTTGCATTCCAGCAATGAAGTCCACTTGATTGTAGTTTATGTTCTTTGAATATGCTGATGAGAATTTGGTTTGCTAATATGCTGTTGAAGTTTTTGTATCTGTATTATTGAGGATATTGGTCTGTCATTTTTTTTCTTTTTTTTTGGTTTTTCGGGCCACACCTGTTTGATGCTCAGGGGTTACTCCTGGCTAAGCGCTCAGAAATCGCCCCTGGCTTGGGGGGACCATATGGGACACCAGGGGAACCTCGGTCCTTCCTTGGCTAGCGCTTGCAAGGCAGACGCATTACCTCTAGCACCACCTCGCCGGCCCCTGCTCTGTCATTTTGTCATATTTATCCAGACCTGATCTTGAGTGATACTGGCTAAAAATTGAGTTTGGGAGTTTCTCTCCATTTTGAGGAACATTTGAATGATTGCCATATATTTTTCTGAAATAGTTGGTAGAGTTCACCAGAGCAAGAGTCAGGGTTTTCTGTATTGGTAGTTTTCAATGATTTATTTAGTCAAATAAGATATTGCCATCATTTAGATACTGCTGTTTATTCTTGATTCAGTCTTGGCAGATTGAATATTTTTAGGAACTTGTTCACTTGTAAACAACCCAGTTTCTCAGCATATAACTTTTGATCATTTTCTGTATGTGTCTGCAGTGTAATGCCACTTTCCTTTCTAATTTTATTTATACCTTCCTTTTTTTACTTAATATCTAAAGGTTTGTTCACTTTTTCTTTTCAGAAAATCACCTCCTAATTTCAGTTACCTTTGGGTTCCCCTCCAATTCTGCTCTGACTTTTATTTGTTCTGTCTTAATGGAATTGTGGAATTAAAATTCAGTGGTTTTAGATTCTTGTATCTGAGTATGTTATCACTGTGGCCTTCCTTCTTCATAGTACTTTTGCAGTATCTCATCAGTTTTCTAAATGCGGGTGGCTGTAGCAAAAGTTTGCCCACACTCAGCAGTGCTTGGGGCTCACTCTTGACAGATTTTGGGTGGTGCCAAGGATTGAACCCGAAAGGCAAGCATCCCATGTGTTATGTATGCTACCTCTCTGACCCCAATTTTCCAATTTTTTTTTATTCAATTTTAATTTTATGCCATAGCGGTTACAAAATGTACTTGTTATGATTTGTCTGTATTTTGCTAAGATGTTTGGTGACCTGTTATATAATCATTCTATCCTTGGACAATGTTCCTTTGCACTCAAATATCTTAGTCTGCTGCTGTTGTAAATGTTTGTCCCTGTGAGTGCATCCCCCACTAGGGCATTGCTATTTTTTTCTCCCTTCAGATCCATTAGGGATAGATACTCCATACAAATACCATACGTGTATGATTGTAGTTGTTATAGCTTTTGGCCAAATTGATTTCCACTATGACAATTCTGTGTCTCTTGTAGGTTTTTTCTTAATCTTTTTAAATAGAGCTAGCCCTGGTCTTTCTTGGATTCCATTTGTGTGGAATATCTTCACACTTTGATTTTTTACCCTGTGAGCATTCTTAGAGTTTGAGTCTATTCTAAGTAGCTATGTAGGTGGGTTTAGTTTTTGCTAATCCATTCAGCCACTCTCTTTCAAAAGGAAAATTTAAGTCATTTAACTTGGATTAATTGTTACTAGGTGAAAACTAATCACCATTTTGTTGTTTTATGACTTTTGTGGTTTCTTAAATCTCTTCTTCCTCTGTAACCTATGTTCATGTGCTGGTGATTTTTATGGTGGAATGCTTTGATTTTGTTTTAATCTGTGTATCTATTAGTTTTTTTTTATTACGTGGTTACCTTAAGGTTTTCATAATATATCTTAGTTATGAGGTTGAAGAGATAGTATAGAAGATAGGGTGCTTGCTTTGTCAGCAGGTGATCTGGGTTCAGTCCCCAGCACTTCATATGGTCCCCTGAGTACCTAGGACTAACTTCTGAGTAAAGAGTCAGAAGTCTGAGTACAGCCAGGTATTGTCCCCTCCCCACAAAAAAATTGTGCATTTGTATAAAATATATATATATATATATGTATTTTATACCTATCTTTTAAGCTAGTAATTCAACTTTATTGCATAAAAACTTTAATTCTTTCTTCCAACTTCCTTTCCTAGCCTAATTTATACTGTCTAATCATAATATTTTATCTACTTATTTTCACACTTGTATCTCAGGCCCTATCTAGAATTCAAAGTAGTTTACTTAAAAATGTTGCAGTATTGTTTAGAGTATGAACTGGCTTTATCAAATTCTTTCCCTTTCTTCCTCCTATCAATATTTTTTTATTTTCATTTATATCAGCGATTGAACCAATATGTTGTTTTAATTCAAAATCATAGATGGTATTTTTTAAAACTACTTTACCAGGAGTTCTCAAACTTTTTAAACAGGGGCCAGTTCACTGTCCTTCAGACTGTCCCTTAACTGGACTATAATTTAATAAAAACCAAATTTCTATGCACACTGCACATATCTTATTTTGAAGTAAATAAAAAAAACGGGAACAAATATGATATTTAAAGTGAAGAACAAGTAAAGTTAAATCAACAAACTTACTAGTATTTCAGTGGGAACTATGGGGGCCTGCTTTTGGCAGGCTGTTGTTTGAGGACCCCTGCCCTCCACTGAGAGAAGTTGAGAGACAACAGGAAGGGGAATCAGCAGGGGAGTGCAGTGCACATCTCACATATATATACACTGCTAGCCCAGGATGAGTCACTGCAAAGTAGAACAGGCTGCAGTGGCAAAAACGCCAGGTGAGCCAGATAAATGTCCTCGGTGGGCTGCATGTGGCCTGTAGGCTATAGTTTGAGAACTGACTTTTACTATTACTCATTTCGATGGTTTTTGATCCACACCCAGAAGTGCTCATGGACTAATCTCAGCAGCTAGTTCAGATTCTAAGCTGGTTTAGAAAGTTTGAATATTTTCACAAGTATGGCTTTTTCTTATGCTAACTTGAGAAATTGGAATTACTCTCTAAGCTTTGCTAAGAGCAATTTCACGTTTTATTCAAAGTAATATTTATTCAAACTAATATCGAATAAGTTTATACATCTTTTTCATTTCAGTCATTCTCTACCCACAGTTTTCAGTCACTCTTAGCCTTTTAGGTAAGGCCAACCTATCTTTAAATGGGCAAGCTAATACTTTTGAAGTTTAAGAAAAACATGGTTTCATATAGCATAACTTCTTTATTGCCTTTCTGATGAACTGAACTTATAACAGCCTCCTTCTGTAGTTTGGTGTAAAAGCAGAACTTCTGCACATCTTGTTCTGCACAGCAAGATGTTTTCCAGTTACCTACTCTCAAAAAAGAATATTGTGTTGAGAGCTTACTTAAAGCTGAGACAGTATTCAGGAATGAGTAAACAAATGAAGGACCTCAGACACTCTACATTTAAGGGAATAAATAACTTGTTTAGAACTACAATGATTTCAGGCTGCCTTGAAAGGGTTTTTTGTTTGGTTTTTGTATCATGTCTGTTGCATCATCAGTGTTTGGACCAGTTTTCATCCAGTCCCCCAAAAAAGGAAATAACTTTCATAGACTAGTTCATCCAAATTCGGTTCTGCTCTGCATTTCTGTTCTGAGATATTCTGTTCCACTTTTTTGAAAAGAATAACTTTTCTTTCAATCAAGTCTGTTTTAAGCAAAAGGGTATCTTTGTTTTTGCTCTAAAATTCATATCGTCAGTTGTCTAAATGACAGTGGATAATTGGCCTTCTTTCAAAAAGTTAAGTGTAACATAACCAAAGCATTTGGATGTTACAGAATTTTTCACATCGAATTTCTTAAAGGGAACATGGAAGTTTACAATGTTTACTGAAATATATGTCTAATTGCTAAGTAAGAAGCAAAACTCTTAAGATTTATAAACTAATTTAAGTACTTTGGTTATATTTTTTTCCTTAAAGTTCTCAGACAGAAGTTGAAAATAAAACTTCACTGTGGCCAAAGAAACTAGTTTAGAGTTTGTTTAAACCTAACTAAACTTATTATACTGTTTCTTACTTACCTGTTTTTCCTACCAGAATCTTATCAGGGAATAATAATAATGCTTGAAATAACTTCTTCCTCCAAATTTTTTTTCTAGATAATGGGTTCATACCTGATTCACTTCTAGAAGATGTGATGAAAGCATTGGACTTGGTGTCAGATCCTGAATAGTAAGCAAAGTCAGAATTATTCATTGGAGTCAAAGCATTATGCACAATCATTTTTGGTCTCTTTAAAAATCTAAGCCAACATATAAGAAGTGTGTCCTTTATAGTAAGCAAACAGTAAGAAAAAGAGATGTCAGGAGTATTTTGTTCAGTTGCTTGCTTTGGGGCCCCACACCAGGTAGTGTTGGGAATTGAGTGGGTGGTCGTATCACCCACTCAGCCTCAGGTCCATCTCCCTACTGGCCTCAAGACACCAGGTTTAAGGAAGAGGCCTGGAATGCTTAAAATGGGTTTCCTTATCTCATTCTGCATTTATTGCCCTTCTATTTTAAAAAGGTGCTGAAAGTGTTCTCTAGAATTTGTTCATATTTCTTCTCACTGTAATGTAAAACCCTTTTTTTCAAACTTTGGCATGTCATTAGTAGTATCCATGAAGGAAGTGACAAGTCATGATTTGAAACTATTTGCTATTTCACTCAGGTAACCAGAAGGTCTTTGACTTTTTCCTATATATATGGGCCAATGACTGAACATTTCTAAATAACCAAGCCTTAGTGACTAACCTCCAGAGAAGAGAGTTATCTAACCTACTACTATTTCCATGCTCTTTATTCTCACATATCTTTGGAATCTTTATTATGTATGAAAAAAATCCCTCATGAAGTAGAAACATCAATTAAGCAAGTGTAGCAATAAAGATCACTGATAATAATCTATACCAAATTTTCCATTTTCACAATTATTTTTTCTTTCCAAAGGTTCTCTGACAATGAACAAACTTGCTTATAAAATGTTTAAGGAAATAAATCAGAAGCAACATGATTGGCAGATAGTTTTTAGAATTTGAACCTGTTCTGTTTATATATAGTTTTGCATGTTCTTTGAAAATTGAAATACATAAAAATATTTACAAACTAATCATAATCTGATTTCATATATATCAATCTTACTACCTCTGGCTAATGAGAAATAGTTGTTTCCAAGCTAGTACTGTATTTTGTAATACATTAATGTTATTCACCAAAGTATCAGATCAATTATCTAGAAATGTTCAAAGGAAAAAATACATTGACAAATGAAATGGTCCAGTCACTGTATAGTGTTCTGACATAACAGCAGTTGCCATATATCTTCAGCTGATTTCCCAGTGGAAACCATCTTGCTTACGCTGCTTGCTCCAAAGGCAGAAGAGATTTGAGTACAGATCATTTTGGTCACTGATGGTTCTTATGAGATGGAGGAAAAAGGAACAATAAATTTTTTCCAAATTCTTCCATAGATCCCACATACCCATTTACTTTTTTTTTTTTTTTTTTTTTGGTTTAAACAATGAGCTCTCAAGGCTGGAGCAATAGTACAGTAGGGTGGGCGCTGCCTTGCTTGTGGTTGGTGCAGATACAATCCCTGGCACCCTATTGGGTCCCCCAAGCCCAACTGGAATAAGTCCTAGCCACTATTGAGTGTGACCCAAAAATTAAAAACAGAACAGTTAACTATTTTATTCCTCTGGACATGGTATATGATGAACTGGAAGACCATGTTAAGGATATGTAAAGTTTAATAAATACGATTTGGCCTTGCCTTCATTTGTTTCACAGACCACCCCTAGTCTTGCCTATTCAAGTGCCACATCCTTTGCATATTGTATGCTAAGGTGTATTTTAGTTGGCACTTCTAGTTTAGAAGATAGGTCTTTGAGAGGAAGGTTTTACTCTTATAATTTACATCTATCACATCTCGAAGCTGCCGCCATCCTTGTCACACGCAGCATCTTCCAGCAGCCCTATTTGCTTTAGATGTGGATCCTGGAGTCCTAGCCACACACCCCAGAGGTCTGGCAATTCTCTGGCCTCTTTCACCTCACAGCCATGTCTTAAAGGCTATAAGACTCCAACTTATTTTATTCTAAAAACATTTTTGGGTTTAAAAGAACTACTTGCTTATACATTGTTGCCATATTGTTCACCTTGGTCTTAAAATGTAAAAAAATGGGAGAATAGTGCAAACTTATCATGTCTTGCATGCAGGCAACCTTGGTTCATTCTCTGGGACCAAATATAGTTCCCTGAGTACAACCAAGTGTACCCCCTCCCCCCGAGATCTGTGGGGGGGTCACTCCTGGAGATACGTAAGCAGTTAGACTGGATGGTTCAGTATTTTGCCTAGAGGTGCTTTAAAATGGATTCAGTAAGTTCAGTGTCTTGTTGAGATTGTTAAGTTGAGGCTGACTGAGAAGCATAGGATTTGCCTTTGGGAGGTTATAAGCCTGTGTTTTTAAATGGCTTTACCTAATAAGGAGCAATATTCCAAAGTTGTCATCATATTTTAAGTTCTAAATAGTAACAGATTACTCTGGTTTAAAAATAACCGAGTTTTGGAAATTAAATGTCATTCTTGTGTATTTGTCATTAAGAGTCTAAAAAGAACAGCTCTTAGATTTTTGGCAGCCAAATGTGTTATAGTACCAGTAATTTAATCATAAGAGAAGGAAAATAAACTTTTTTTCTTTTGGTATCCACTGTTCTTTTTTGTTTTTTCTTTCCCGTCTCTGCATAGTATAAATCTCATGAAGAACAAATTAGATCCTGAAGGATTGGGCATCATATTATTGGGGCCATTTCTTCAAGAATTTTTTCCTGATCAGGTAACCTCCTTGATATCTATGCTTTGCTCTGTTGATATGATTCTTACGACTGCTTCAGTATGTTTTCAACGCACATAATGTATTCTAACATGCAGATATGAAACTTAGAAAGCACACTATCGTTGTGTAAATTATGTCCCCTTATGTGTGTTCCTAGATAACCATGTATACCAATATAGTACACAGGGCACTCTGTCCAAATACATGATGGTGTAGAGTGTATAATTTTTCCACTCAGGTAACTATTCAGAGACTTAAAGTTCGGTCCCTCTTACGTGCTTTTTAAGTCTGAGGAAAGAAACTGGCAGAAAGAACCTGCTGGCCAGATTTCAGATTTCCTTTGAGTGCAGGTAAAGCTGTTGCACTGAGGAACACGCCTCTTATTGGGCTTTGATAAATACTCTGCAAATAGGAATCAGGCTTCACCTCAGTCTTCTGAGCTGAATCTCTGGCACCAGGTCAACTGCTCACTTCCCAGGATTTTCCTGCTGAACCGAAGCGTATAGCACAGCGTGAGCCCCTTCTGCTCCACCTGTTTTAGGACTAGGTGGCCAGCTAGAAAAAGGAAAAAGGTAGAGAGAGACAGACAGCAAGATAGCGTGAATTAATTTCACACCAACTTGGAATTGGGGTTCTGCCTGTGTGGGGCAGACCACATCTGGCAGTGCTCCGGGGCTACTCCAGCTCCTAATTACTTCTTTCATGTCTCACATGTTTAAATTCTTTAACAGCGGACATGAGAGATATTTCTTAGATACCAGAGTGTTACAGAGAGAAGCAAAGGAAGGAACATTCAGAGTTCTTAGGGTTCTTATAATGAGGAGCTCTTAAAAAATATAGCTGGATGTTTCATGTCAATGTGTTGGGGTGTCCAAGGGCTATGCCCAGTAATCCTCAGCCTGTTTGTGGGCTGGCCTTGCATGTGCCGCAAGCACAAGAAATTTTATTTTCTGATACTCTTGGACTCTTGCTTCATGCTGCCCTCCCTACTTGTTCACACGCCAACTGCTAGATTTTACTGAATGTTCTTTTCTGAAAGCTAATACTATTTTAAATGTCTTTGTATTTTAATATAATAAAGCATTAGATACTTTGTGGTGATACGGGTGGATTAACATAAAGTAGCTCTGTTTTTAATTTAACACGAAGATTTGGGGAAGTGCTTGGGAAAAAACAAAGTCATCGAAATCGTGGCCATCTCTTACAAATGCACAGCAGGTCAGGCACTTGCCTTGCCCACCGCTTAAAAGCTCATAAACCTCGAGTTTGGGGGTGTAAAATTTGAAGCATTGATGAGTATATCTTTTTGGCCTGAGTAAAAGTAAAAAAAAAAAAAAAAAAGTAAAGGTCTTCTGTTTGTAGGGGAAGGAGCAAATAATGAATCTGAGGGAATGGAGGTACATTAAGGAAATATTTTTGTGTTATGAAACATTCAAAAAAATACTGTGGGGGGAGTATTTGCCTTTCATGCGGCCAACTCAGGCTTGATCCCCAGCATCCCAAAGGGCCTCCTGAGCACCATTAGGAGTAATCCTGAATACAGCTGGGTGTTTTACCCAAATCCCCTACTGACCTCACCCCCCAAAAAAGAAACATTGTGGGGCTAGAGAGGTAGTGTATCAGGGTAGGTACCTGCATGCAGCTGACTCGTTTTCAATCCCAGCATCCTCTATAATCCCATATCCAGGTTTCTCTAGAAGCAATCTCCACCATTGAGCTCTGGTAGCTAACTACATTAATCTGTTTCTTGCTGTATGAAATGATTTCCCAGTGAAAAGGATAAATATTTAAGGCACTTGCATGTAGCTTTAATTACTAGTTATCAGTTGCCTGACACAGAAAACATAGCCAAGATTTTAATAGCACTTTCTCTGTAATAGGGTTCCAAGGGTCCAGAGTCATTCACCGTCTTCCACTACAATGGACTGAAGCAGTCCAATTACAACGAAAAGGTAGGAGAACTCACCATCTCCTCGGGGGCTAGCAAATTAGTGCAATAAAGTGTTTGATTTCCATAGAACTGTGGCCTAAGGAGAATCTTCTAGAATCTCTCCACTGCCCTTACCGGAAGAGCTAACTGGAATTAGAGCAATACAAGTCACTACCTCTGCCAACGGTATTGTTTACTCTTAGGAAAAGTATTAAATCCTTCATCGGATCTGAAGTTTCTTCCTAGTCAAGTGTGGTCTGTGTGTCTGTTTCACCAGGGAGGCTAGGAAATGGCACTTTGCTGCCTCTTTTATGAGGCCCCTGGCTTCCGTGAGATATTCAGTCCTTGGCCTCACCTTGTTCATATGGGATACCCATCCTGCAGGAATCACTCATGTATGGCACAGTGGTAGGACTAAAACCTACCCTGCCTTTCTAGTTTGGAGTAACCACACAAGGAGCTAATGGATCTTAGTGAGGAAGCTACAGGAAATACATCTTAATGCCCAGTAAACATAGAATGAGTGTAAAACAAATGAAAATTGCCTTCCAGGAAAAATTCAGCCCTGCCTTTTGTTAATGAGTTTGTGTCTAAGCCAGGGCTTCCCAAAGGGGCAAGACGGATTTATATTTTCTTTCTGAGCAGGGTCCAGAAACTTGGGAATCCTATTTCTAGACTGAAGCTTGGCATGAAAAGTGGCACTCTATATGCCTAAGTTAGTCACTTGCTGTCAGTGCAGGGCTTTCTCTTGCAATCTACAGGTGTGGGACTCAGCACTGCTGACAGCAGAGACTGGGATCTTGGTTTCCAACCCTGCCTGGCCACACTGGGTACAGAGTTGTCAAACCCTGCTACTGACTTTTTTGGAAAAGATAAGGAGCCAGCACACAAATTCTAAAGCTAGGCCTGCATGGCACGAGGTGACAGAGGTGACGGATCCTCAGTAGTTAACTGTGAGAGAGGCGCAGGGCTCAAATTGCTGCCAGGTCAAAGAGCAGGTCCTGCCTGGCCATGATGACGACAACTGACTGTGTGTGATCTTTGTACCATTACTCAGAAGAGGGAACCGTACCTTTTGGAGAAGAGCTTGAATTATAGTTTTTATAAGTAAAATAGTCACAACATAATGTTAGTAGAATTTCCAAGATCAGTTGTTTATGTTACAGACTGTCCCATTGATACTAGTAGTTTTTTTCTTTTTTAAATCCAATAACTTAGGCTTTCCTACTGAAAGAACATCATTCCAATCCTGTTCTAGCTATTGGGTGGAAGAAAGAAGTTTGGTCTTTTTCAGTTCTGCAGTTGGAAATTCTCTTGATACAAAAAGAAATAAGATGGGCTAGTATATCCCTTCTTCAGGACCTAGTATATTCAGAATACTTCTTTCAGATAATCCTCTGCCAGTATGCGTGAGCACTACCACTGAAGCTACTTGTCCCTATCCGCCATTCTGTGTGGTTTTTATTTCTGTTCTCAGAACCTTTTCCATATTTTATGCAGTATGATTTTACATTCCCCTCATAGTAATATTTAACACAGTAAATAGCCTCTCATTTTTTTGTGTGTGGAATTTCTAGAAATAAGATGTATGACAGTGAGACAAAAATCTCGAAGTACATCACTATTTCATGAGGTCAAATGACCGCTTTGAAAAGCCAGCTTTTCAAAAGAAAGCCAGCTTTCTTATATATTTATAAATGTGATAAATGCATGGAGACATCTGTTATTAGTGTATTTGCATTATTGGTCCCTCAATTGGGGAGACACTGAGCTTTTGCTGTCATGACCTTAAAGCAAAATTTTATTCGGCTCACTGGCTGGTGCTACCTCAGAGGTGGATGATCAGTTTGTTTCCCCTTTATTCTTTCTCAGTAAGGCCAGATGAGATTTTACTAAGAAATTTGACCCTGTTGTATTCCACAGGTCATGTATGTGGAGGGGACCGCAGTGGTTCTAGGTTTCGAAGATCCCATGCTACAGACAGATGACACCCCTATTAAACGCTGTCTCCAGACCAAATGGCCCTACATTGAATTGCTCTGGACCACAGAACGTTCTCCCTCCCTCAACTGATGTGCCCAGCTAGTGCCAACAAAGATTGGGAGCATAGGTGCTGAAGTAGGGGTGCAAGACTAGCATTGGCTCAACTTCAGTTCTACACTGGTATCACTGACTAACTGTAAATAAAAACTCAAAACACACTTTCCGTGTTTAAGATGTTTAAATTCTTTCTTTGAAAGCTTTATGTTCAAAGTTACCCTCTTTAACTATGTGAAATTTACTAGCCAAATTAAGGTTGACTCAAATGTTTGTTCATTTTATAGCCAATTGGTCACTTATCAAATTATAAGCATAGGGTGATAGCATTTGTATATTGAGAATTAGAACTATTTATAAACTGCTTTGGGTTTTAATTCATTCAGCCACTTTTTATTGTCAAAGTGATTCTGTCTTGCAAAAATATCAACCTCCACAATGAATTTCAGACATTAATTTTGGGGACTTGGGGTTTTTTTTTCCTGAAATGTTTCATTATCAACCTGGATTCTTTATAATTGGCTTAGCTCCAGCATGTCTACAAAAGTAGAAGCTCTAAGGAAACATTAACATTTATTCAGATATGAGGGTGTATTTTTAAAAAAATGTAATCAGGAAGAATCTCTGCTTGTCTTAACACTGTTACCTTTAGCTATATCACCGAGTTTGTACCCACGACCCTGGAAGCCAGCTTTCTTGTATATTTATAAATGTGATAAATGCATGGAGACATCTGTTATTACATTAGTATATTGCATTATTTATTATTATGACCCAAGTGATGGCCTAAATAAACTTTATCTGTACTCTTGTGTTTGTTTACATCAGTGCTTCAAAAGACTTGCATTATTTCTGCTAGCAATCCTAAAAGCAGCACTCTATAGGTGTGGACCACCCCCCCCCTTCCATGAGACCCCAGTAAACAGGCAGATTCTGAAAAGACAGAGACGCTTTCCTGTTGGATGAACTTGCTCCTGAGACAGAGGATACCTGGCTTAATTAAGGCTATTTCCAAATGAATACCCAGAACATCATGCTAAAATGAACTCTAATTCAGGACCTGACTGCCATAAGGGTTATGAAGAGGCACAGACCCCCTCAAGTACATTCGTTTTACTAATGTTACATAAGCAGTCATTTCCAAACTTCACTGCAGAACTTCACTGTTTATTGGACTCAAATGCTTACGTTCAAGAGGTAGACACTATGCTATTGGGTCCAGAAGCGGGGCAGGGCCTGGAGGTATTGCCTCCTACCTGAGATTTTACACTTAGTCCCCATGATACACACACAGCCATGAGCCTTTTTGGATACACCAGAGACAGAATGTGGGTGGTTGGCCATAAAGAAAGTCTTTAATTAAAACGGGTCTCAAACTCAATTTACCTGGGGGCCGCAGGAGGCAATGTCGGGTGATCCTTGACTGCAAAGTCAGTAGTAAGCCTTGAACATTGGGGGGTGTGACCCAAACACCTATAACAAAACAAAATAAAAAAAGATTACTTTAGGGCAGGACCACAAAATGTTGTACAGAGGGCCGCAACGGCCCGCGGGCCGCAAGTTTGAGACCCCTGCTTTAAAATATCTCCAAAACTTTGGAAATTAAGCAACACCCTCCTGAATAAAACCAAGGGTCAAATGATGGTGAAAACAGGCACAATAAAAAATGGATGACAGGGGCCGGGTAGGTGGCGCTGGAGGTAAGGTGTCTGCCTTGCAAGCGCTAGCCAAGGAAGGACCGCGGTTCGATCCCCCGGCGTCCCATATGGTTCCCCCAAGCCAGGGGCGATTTCTGAGCACATAGCCAGGAGTAACCCCTGAGCATCAAACGGGTGTGGCCCAAAAACCAAAAAAAAAAAAAAAAAAAAAAAAAAAAAAAAAAAAAAATGGATGACAGTCTTTTCTCCTCTCTCTCCTCTCTTGCTCCCTCTCCCTTCCCACCCCCCCCAAAAAAAAAGAAAAAAAAATGGGATGACAATTACGAAAGTAGTGCTTCGTGGAACATATAGATCTTAAGACTGCATAAGGATAGGAAGAGTTTGGAAATTGTAAAGTTAAGGTTTAATCTCAGGGATCAAACAATGCTAACTAATATTAAGGTATTCACCTGCAAAAATTTAGATTACCATAGAGCTAATTAAAGAAGGGTACACCTGGCTGCTCAGGGATTACTCCTGGCAAGTCTGGGAATTGAACCTGGGTTGGCTGCGTGCAAGGCAAATACCCTCCCTGCTATACTAGCACGGCTGCTGGAGAGCTCATTTTAACTATTGAATTCCTAGAGGAAATAGTTTTCATGAGAGTGTTAAACAGTGGTTTCTTCTAGAGCAGAATATGAATTAAAAAAAATTTTTAAACAAGTGGTTTTAAGAATATTAACTTCAAAGGTACTATGTAATATGTACTGTAATACATAAAGTACATACAAAGTAATATGTACTATGATGCCAGATAGTAATAGGTACTCAACATACTATAGAAATTTAAATTAGAACAAGATAGCACTTGACATCCCATAGAATGACAGCTGTTTCTTCTTCAGACTACACCTGGCATGCAGAGGCCACATCTGGCTTGGGGGACCCTCTCCAAGGCTGGGATTCAAACCATTGCCATAGGTGCTAGGCAAACACTTTAGCCTTCATTCTTTTTCCAGTCCCCAGGGAATGTCTAATCAGAAAGGTAATAAATACCAGACAAAGATGAGAGTATAATACAATGAAGTCATTATAATAAGGCAGTCCCTCAAAACCCAGCAGTTATTTCCCTACACAGTAATCATGAAACATTCCTTTTGACTATCCAGGGTGATTTTATACCAACTCAAAATGGAAACAACCAAGATTTCTGTCAGGTGATGAGTAGATAAATATAGTATATACATTATCTGCTAGGAGTGACCCCTGAGCACTGAGTTTTAGGGTGTGGCCCGAAAACAATAACCAAAAATTAAAATGCAGGGCCGGGGCAGTACACAGCAGTAGGTGTTTACCTTGTATGCAACTGACCCAGTATGGACCAGGGTTCTATCCCTGGCATCCCATATGGTCCTCCAAGCCTGCCAGGAGCTATTTCTGAGTGCTACCAGTGTGGCCCAAAAACCAAAAAAAGTAAATTAGAATGCATTCAAAGTTACTAATTTTTAATAAGCAATTATAAGTAGAAATGGTTTTATGTAAGCCTCAGTGTAGGCCAAAGAAAGACCTAGATTAGACAAAAAAGAAAATACTTCAGAGACTGGTGCAGATGATCTTGAGAGCACAGGAGAAAAATACAGTTCCTGAAAATAAGAAAAGATGCCATAAGTACAAATCATCATGGCATCCTACCCAATTTTGTTATCCAATTTAAACAGAGAGAACAGCTCAGTGGATTTCAAAAAGCTAGAGTAATTAAGGCACTTGATTTGCACATAGCAGACCCAGGTTCAATATCCGGCATCCTATATGGTCCCACTAGTACAATGAGGAGTAACCCCTGAGTGGGTATGGCCCCAAAGTAACCAGAAAACTTAAGTGCTGCATAGGAGAGCCTCACACCAAATATAGGAACACAAATGAGAGGGAAGGGATGGGCAGCATTGCAAAAGAAAACTAATAGATAGAGGGGTTGGATCGATAGCACAGAAGGGAGGACATTTGCCTTGTACATGGTTTATCAGGTTTTGATCCTCAGCATCCCATAAGGTCCCCTGAGCATGCCAGGAGTGATTCCTGAGCATAGAGCCAGGATTACCCCTGAGTTCTGCCTAGTGTGGCCTAAAAACAAAAAGCAAATCGACAGAGAACAGGAATAGATCTTCAAATAAGATAGATTTTAAGACAAACCTGTAATAAGAGATGGGGTATCAGATAAAAATAGATCAAGAGACTACAACATATATATCAACTCAGTTGGGAAGACTTCAACATGTAACAATCATGGAGAGATCTAAGGAGAGATTTTCAATCAAATAAGGGGATTTATTTTCTTATTGTCATCAATCAGGCAGAAACCATTAAGAAAATATTGACCTGGGCCAGAGCGGTGATGCAGCAGTAAGGCCTTTGCCTTGCACGCAGCTGACCTAGGATAGACCACGGTTCAATTCCCCAGCACCCAATATTCCCCAATCCAGGAGCAATTTCTGAGCACATAGCCAGGAGTAACCCCTGAATGTCACTGGATGTGGCCCAAAAACCGAAAGAAAAATAAAATAAAATATTGACCTGAAACAAGACACTACCAGAGAGACTTAGCCAGATATACATGCAATACACTTGATCCATGGTTTCAGCTATCCAGTTAACAGTTCAAAAAATAAACAATGGGAAAATGGAACAAACAAGAAGTCATCACCTTCATAGACAGGCGAGCTGCACAGATCAGCCTCATAAAATACAAAAAGATTGATGTCTCCTCTAAATATTTGCCCCCTGGTTTTCACTTGAGCAGTTTGCTTCACTTCTGTGTGCATTTTATGTATAAATTGGGTTCAAAGATACTAATCATCTTCACTAGAAATTCCTAAACATTGCTGTGTGTCATCTTTTGTTTGTTTATTTTTTTGGGCCACACCCAGGGGTTACTCCTGGCTATATGCTCAAAAATCGCTCCTGGCTTGGAGGACCATATGGGATGCTGGGATTCAAACCACCATCCATCCTGGATTGATTGTGTACAAGGTAAGCACCCTACTGCTCCGGCCCCTGGTGTCATCTTCTATCTAAAGCATGCCATCTCTTACAAGGTGATTCAGATGTGACCTGCCATCTCTTCCATATCAAGAAGACAATATGGAAATCAGAACTACCATATATACCTCAGTAGTACCCACTGCACACACACAACCATTTCAGGTCCCTGGTCCTGAATTTGTCAAGCTAACAAGAAGCATCAAATGGGAAACACAGGACTTCCTGTCAAAGAACGTGGCCCTTATTTGATCAGGGTGTGTAACTGACAATTTTCTAAGCATAAATAATGCGCCAAGCCACAAATGCACTTGGAGTGAAGATTGACAGTAGAAACTTTTTTTCCCACCATGTTCTGGATCCGAGTTAATGCCAAACATCTCGCCTGGAGAACAGTAACTCATTCTATCAGCACGCCCGTGACATCCCGTAGTAATTGTCTCTTCCCCGTCAACTGCCTCCTTGTTCACACTGATGTTACACATTAAATCAATTGGCTAATTCTACACAAATATTTTGGAGTGAATAAGCAAATGTGAGCAATTTCCAGCTGTCTCGTAGCATTAAGTTAAAACATCTTGCCTATAAATACATATATTGAATAATTAATAGGGTAAAATAGGCCCTGTCAAAATCACACTATAGGCCGGAGCAGTAGTACAGCAGGTAGGGTGTTTGCCTTGCATGTCACACGCCGGGTTCGATCCCTGGCATCCCATATGGTTCTCCAAACCCACCAGAAGTAAATCCCAAGTGCAGAGGCAGGAGTAAACCCTGAGCACTGCCAGGTGTGAAACAACAACAAAAATCATACTATTTTGAGCAGGTGGAAAGTCCATTTTCTTTACTATATTTATTTTCTACTGCTAGTGAACCATTATCATAGTTCTTATCTATTCACTTTGACAATTTCAAGGCAGTGAGTACCATCTCTGCTCTTCCTCCAAGTCCCAAATCTTGACAGAACTACTCCCTGGCAGATGAGTTCATCTAGAAGCTAACATTGTGAGATTTCCTAAGGACAAAGTGAACCCCAGAACTGAATCCTACCACTCACAGCTACACAGCCACAGCCAAGAAACAAACTGTTTGATTTGCCTCTCATTGCTGTCACCTACGATAGGAATTCTAAAGACCCAACATGAATTTTCTGGATCCAAACAATAGATGGCAGATAGAATAATAGTGTTTGATAGGTTGTCCATTTATTTGCCAGTACTGACTGTCCTAGCCACTCAAAATACTACCTTCCTAAAGGAGACAATGTACTAATATACTGGTACTAGCTGGGAAGATAAGATTTTCCACACACACACACACACACACACACACACACACACACACACACACACACACACACACACTCTAGCCACTCAAAATACTACCTTCCTAAAGGAGACAATGTACTAATATACTGGTACTAGCTGGGAAGATAAGATTTTCCACACACACACACACACACACACACACACACACACACACACACACACACACACTACCTCCAGGAGCAATTTCTGAGAGTAGAGCCAGGAGTAACCCCTGAGAACTACTGGGTATGTTCCCAAAACAAACAAAAATAAAATTAAGATGTTTTGTCACTTCCCTAAGCAGTGTAGAATCTATATTAATACAGATGTTCAGTATTGAGCTATTGCCAGAGCAAAAGCACAGCTGGAAGGGCATTTGCCTTGCATGAGGCCAACTCAGTTTCTATCCCCGGCATCCCATGTGGTCCCCCAACTCCACCAGGAGAGATTCCTAAGAGCAGAGCCAGAATACCACTGGTTGTGTCAAAAACAAGCATACTGACTTTATTTGGTTAAGAAAGGCCATATCCACAGGGTGAAGATTTTGCCCCATAAAACTCTGTCCCTTTTGAAATGCCAGTTGTGGGTAGAGATGGCACAAAAAGCTGGAGCCCCCACTGTTGCTTACTGGAGGGACAAATTCTATCCCCCGTACTGTATGGTCCCCTGAGCATCCCCCAAGCATCAAATATGACACATACACCCCCCCAAACAACTCAATGCCAATTCAAGCCCAAACCCCTTCCTTTGGGAATTTGAATTAATTTGCAACAGTGACTCGGCACTCAGGGAGTACTTCACTCAGTAATAGATGACTGGGGGATTTAAAGGATATAAAGAGCCTCACAGGTTCACTGACCTGGACATTCTCTCCTAAGTGGGTGGGGCCTTTCTGGAGATTTATTATATAGGCTTGACTAAATAGATGTTTAACCCTTGATGGAGAAGTTTGAGTTTCTAATCCCTCTCTCCACCCCATCCTTTGTGAGAAAGTAAAACTGAAGGTTGCAACTCTCTAATCCTGTGGTTGGTTCTAGAAACAAGCCCCCTCCTGAGGTTCTCCCCAAAGTCACCCCTTTCACTGAATAAGAGCTGCCTGGAGCTCTTTCAACATCTACAAAATTCCAAACTTTTAGGATCTAGGGTCAGGAACTGATGAAGACAAGTAGATAGATACAAGGAATATATTTTAGTTTAGCAGAACAACCAAATACATGTGCCTGATAAATTGCTATCCCAAATTCCAAAGTATCCAACTTTTTCTGAAAAAGAGTGGAATGTTTTTAGCAGATGGTCAGAAATAGGTCTAGGATCTTTCCCAAGTGTCAGGAATTTTAAAATTTTTCAGAGATAGCAGCTAGTTAATCACATGATAGTTCTAATGGCAGTTTATTGGGGCATAGAGGAGGGATGAGAGCTCAGTGGGGGTGAGTGACATTGTTATTGGAAGAAAGCCGATGCCCAGATTCAGAATTTTTAAGAGGAAAATGTTTCATAATTAGGATGGGGGAGTCAGGAACCTAAACCAGACATTTCCCATGGGAGAGCAAATGCAATATGGGGTGTTTCTGATACCCAACATGGCTCAATGACCTATGTCCTCTACATCTAGACCCAGTACCATCTTACTGGCTGGTCCCTTCCTGTCCATGTAGAGCAAAATCACCAATCACAGCCCACCTGCATTCTCACTCCCCTTCTCTCTATTCTTTTTCTCCAGGGTACCATCAACTATTGATTTATTGTCCCTTCTGGTGGATAACATCATTGACTTCTTTCCCTTCCAAGAATGTGGGGCCCCTAAGAGCAGGGACTCTTGCTTGGTTTGTCTTAAGGCATATCCAGTGGTGCTCATGGGCTACTCTTCACTCTGTGCTCCAGGTTTGCTCCTGGCAGTTCTAAGACTCAAACTCCTACTTTAAAGCCTGTGAGCTGTCTCTTGGGCCTGAGCACTGTCTGCTTAGTGGTTGGATCACTCCAGACACAAGAAAAATGAGTTGAATGAACAAATGGGGAAGAAATCTCCAAATTATTAAAAGTAAGTGTGAAATATATTGGACAGTGTGTGAAGAAGTGCATCTCTGCCTCAGCTTCTTTTCACCTTAGACTGGGGGTAAGAGGTGAGGAGGAGTGCATCTAAGTATGTTTATTCCTCACAAGTTGGAAGGTTGAAAAGTCTAAGGCTTGGGGCTGGAGAGATAGCACAGCGGTAGGGTGTTTGCCTTGAATGCAGTTGATCCAGGACAGATGGTTGTTCGAATCTCGGCATCTCATATGGTACCCAAGCCTGCCAGGAGTGATTTCTGAGCACAGAACCAGGAGCAACCCCTGAGTGCCACCGGATGTGAATCCTCCTCCCAAAAAAAAAACCAAGGCTAAGGAGCAGATCTGGTGTCTGCTAAAGATCAACTTTCTGGTAATAGACAAATGGCAGAAAGAGGGAGTTAGCAGGGTCTTGTTTGTAAGGACACCAAATCAGTCTGGTGAGGCCACATCCCCAATAAATCACCTTCTAAAGATGCAATTTGCCAACACCAGTACTTTCGGGAATAGGCTTCAATACCTAGATGATTGGGGAAGAAAAACATTCCACCTGGCAGTTACCCAATCCAATTTTCCCATGATTATATTGGGTTTTTCTATATTTTTCCCTTCTTATTTTAATCAAGGCCATTCTGACATTGCTTGGCCAGGTAGTCAGTCATGAACCTGATGGTTTAATGTTTTGACATTAAAGCCCCAAATGCTGTGAGACTTTTCCCAGGGCCATGAGGTCCATCTTGGCAGTATTAGATGCTGCTCAGATGACCATGTGATACTGAGGATCCAATTCAGGGCATTGCCCACCAAGGCTCCAACCTTGAGCCTCATCACTGGCCCTTCCGAAATACTGTTTTATTACAGAAGTTTTATCTTTTTTTTTTTTTTTTTGGCTTCTGCATTGATGGGACAAATCCATATGTTTGATAGCTCTCGTTTATATTTTTCCTTGAAGGTTTATTTTACTTCATACAATCTTTCTGAATTAAAGAAAGCTTTCTGTGTGCATGGAGTTGATTATGAACTCCAGGAAAGCCTGAATTGTCGATGGTCTTTGTATTTCTGTGGGCTATTTTGGGAAGCCTTTGCTAGTGCGTTGCAGTACCGCAACGGAAAAGAAACCAGAAAATTCTACACACTCTGAAGTATTCAAGGACTCAGCCACAAAACAATTGTCATGTTTATCAGAACCTGAGAAACTTTGCAAACTACTTTTATCATTGATTTACAGCCAAAGAAAATTGCAAACAGGCCAAGCACATTTGGGATAAGACAACAATTTGCTACCGCAAAGGAATCATGGCAAAATGAGAAACCACTTGACTTTTTTTTTCTCAGTGCTTCAATAAAGCAATTGTGAAATAGCTTAAGTTACTCCAAGAGAAAGACCAAGTTTATGGTCTTTAGTAGCATCACTAAATAAGAAAAAGCACCTACCACCGTAGTTTAGAAGGGGTTGAATTTCTATCTTTAATTTTTGAAACACTAGAGTTGAGAATGAAAAGGATAGTGTGGACTATTCCATTCAGCCACTTGGAAATGGGAACAAAATCTCAGATTTTTTTTCTGCCCTGAATCACTGCAGCTATTTCTTTTCTGCAGTAGTACTGCATACCTGCCCTCACTTTCTTTCAATCTTCATTGTTTAACAAAAATGTGAAAGGAAGGAAGGAAGGAAGGAAGGAAGGAAGGAAGGAAGGAAGGAAGGAAGGAAGGAAGGAAGGAAGGAAGGAAGGAAGGAAGGAAGGAAGGAAGGGAAGGAAGGAAGGAAGGAAGGAAGGAAGGAAGGAAGGAAGGAAGGAAGGAAGGAAGGAAGGAAGGAAGGAAGGAAGGAAGGAAGGAAGGAAGGGGAAGGAAGGAAGGAAGAGAAAGAAAGGAAGGAAGAAAGGAGAGAAGATAAAGAGAAAAATAAAGGCGAGAAAGAAAAGTATAAAGAGAAGAAGGGAAGGGAGGGAGGGAGGAAGAAAAAAGAAAAGTACTTGCAAAATTCTCAATGTCAGAGAATACTAGAAGTTTCTCCCATGTTTTATGCTATGTAGCTCTAAAACAGATGTGAAGCTAAAAGCTGTCTGTTACCGCTATTAAGAACTTTACAAGTCTAAACCACATTGTAGAGACAAAGTCTGTCTCTATGGGAACCACAAAACATCAACACCCATATTGAGACAGTGTTAATTCTGCTAAATTCAACAAACCACAATGGACCTGGGCGAGGCTCCATGGTCATCTATAGGCTCCTGTTCCCTTGGTAAGGTTTGGGGTTAGAATGAACTCTTCTGCCCATCTGTCCTCAAAACAGAACTGCCAAAGAAAGCCATTCCCAACAGTGACTTACAATCAAGAGAGAACTCACAGCACCCATTTTCTCCCTAAGAAGTGATGGGTTGGGCCCAATATACAGAGCTCCAACTTCTAAGACTCCCAAGGCAGGGAGGAGTATGAAACAATATCTAACTCTGAAAGTCAGAGAGTGCTTCAGTCTCCAGGACCCACAAGGGTATAGAAAACAAAAGAACTCACAAGGATTCACAGCATAAAAGGAGCAAAATGAAGATCTCATCTCCTGAGAGAATGAGGAACTTCTTGACTATATTAAAAAGTGAAGCCTGAGGGTCAGACTCCTATTTTAGACACAAATCTAGTGGGGCAGGCCATAATGCTCAGAAACTAGAGAAGGAGCAGGAACATGGCTTGATCACAGGGCTCTGAGAATCAGATGAATTTGCATTCACCATTCACCTCATCTGACTCTAACAAACTTGTCACTGGCTGCTCCCCTTGGGCTGGGTGCAGCATCAGCAGACAGAAATGCTCATTAAAAACAAAGTTTGTACCACACAAAGTTTATGTGCACATAGGAAATGTGGTGGCTTCTAATCTTGCTTCTAATCTGCCTAGATCATGGAACTGAACAAAATTCTTCCTTTTAGGAGGATGCAGGTGTTATTGTCGCCCTTCAGTTCTGGAACTCATTAGAACAAAGAAGGGACTTCATTGCAAAGATTTGGGAGAACTAGAGCTAAAGTTGAAAATTAGTTGTTGTTGCTGTTGTTGTTTTTCAGGAAGCCACCCCCTCAAGTCTTGGAGGCATAGTTGTTATCTACTTTAACAGAAACAGAGAGGAAAGTTCCCTATATGATTAATAATAATAATAATAATAATAATAATAATAATAATAACTGGATCAAAGAAATACTACAGGGGTTAAGACATTTGCCTTGCACACAACTAACCTTGTTTCAATCCTCAGAACTATGTATGGTCTCTTGAGCACTTCCAGGAGTGATCCCTGAGCACCACCAGATATGGCCTCAATACACACACACACACACACACACACACGCACACACGCACACACACACACACACGCACACACGCACACACACACACACACGCACACACACACACACACAGACTCCACTGTCCAAAAAAGTAAAACCTGAATAAAATCTCAAATTATTTTGAAGATAAAGTCAGAACAATGGGTGATTAAAGTAAAAACTATAGAAGCAATAGAAAATATAAGAAGTGGCAAAGATAGGGGCTGGAGCAGTGGTGCAAGCGGTATGGTGTTTGTTTGCCTTGCACAAGCTAACCTAGGGTGGACTGTGGTTCGATCCTCCGGCATCCCATATGGTTCCCCAAGTCAGGAGCGATTTCTGAGTGCATAGCCAGGAGTAGCCCCTGAGCGTCACCAGGTGTGGTTCAAAATCAAAAAATAAATAAATAAATAAAGTAGTAAAGATAAATCAAAACTGATCAATTCAATAGTTAAAAGCAGTCATAGATTAAATGAAGCTCATTTTCCAAACAGCAGGATTCACTAATTGGAGAGGGAAAAAAATGGTTTTGTTTTATTTTTTAAACTTAATTGACTGATTGGTTGATTGGTTTTTGGTCCTCATCAAGTGGTGCTCAGGGGTTCTGAGCTGTGCATTCAGAAATCTTTTATTCTGGCTCTGTATTCAGAAATCGCCCCTAGCAAACTGGTGGACCATATGGGATGCTGGAAATCGACTGGGTTCTTCTCAGGTCGGCTACATGCAAGACAAGTGCCCTATTGCTTTGCTATCTCTCCAGCCCCCCCAAAAAAAGGTGGGTGCTAGCTATACCTGCCAATCAACATTGCATCACACTTAGAAAATAGAGGATTTTAAAAAAAATCACAATCATCTTAATATATGCGGAGGAAAGGAGTGACAAAATCCAGAATTCATTCACAATGAATAAAAATGAAAAACCAGAGAGAGAACATACCCTACAACATCATGAAGGTCATTGAAATGGTTAAAATGGAAAGTGCTTCAGACCAGAGTGATAAGGCACTTGCCTTGCAAGCGCCCAACCCAAGTTCCATTCCCTACATTCCATATCATCACCCATGGCTTCCAGGAGTGATTCCTGAGTGCAGAAATTCAAAAGTATGTCCTGAGCACCAGTGTGTGTGGTTCTACTTTTGTTTTAAAAGGATGGAAGTTTTCCTTTTATATCATGAACCAGACAAAATTACCTACTCTCGACACGTAGATTCCACATGGTATACCGGATGTCCTACCCAAAGCAATGGGGGGGCAGGAGGGGGAGGGTGGGAGAGAGAGAGGGAGGGAGGGAGGGCGGAAGGGAGGGAGGGAGGGAGGAAGGAAGGAAGGAAGGAAGGAAGGAAGGAAGGAAGGAAGGAAGGAAGGAAGGAAGGAAGGAAGGAAGGAAGGAAGGAAGGGAAAGAGAGAAAGAAAGAAGAAAGAAAGAAAGAAAGAAAGAAAGAAAGAAAGAAAGAAAGAAAGAAAGAAAGAAAGAAAGAAAGAAAGAAAGAAAGAAAGAAAGGAAGGAAGGAAGGAAGGAAGGAAGGAAGGAAGGAAGGAAGGAAGAAGGAAGGAAGAAAGAAATAGAGAGAAAGAAAGAAAAAAGAAAGAAAGAAAGAAAGAAAGAAAGAAAGAAAGAAAGAAAAAAGAAAGAAAGAAAGAAAGAAAGAAAGAAAGAAAGAAGGGAAAGAAAGAAAAGAAAGGAAGGAAGGAGAAGAAGGAAAGGAAGGAAGGAAGGAAGGAAGGAAGGAAGGAAAGAAAAGAGAGAAAGAAGGAAAGAAAAAGGAAAGAAGAAGAGAAAGAAAGGAATAGAAAGAAGAAAGAAAGAAAGAAAGAAAGAAAGAAAGAAAGAAAGAAAGAAAAGAAAGAAAAAGAAAGAAAGAAGAAAGAAAAGAAAAGAAAGAAAGAAAAGAAAGAAAGAAAGAAAAAAAAAAAAGAAAGAAAGAAAAAAGAGAAAGAAAAGAAAGAAAGAAAGAAGGAAGGAAGGAAGGAAGGAAGGAAGGAAGGAAGGAAGGAAGGAAGGAAGGAAGGAAGGAAGGAAGGGGCATCTATGTGAGAAAAGATAAATACTTCCTATTTGCTTATAATATGATTCATATAGAAAACCCTTTTTAAAAGAACCTTCCCCAATATAGAAATAACTCAGTAAAATTAAAGGATACAAAATCAATTTGCAAAAATGAATTGGATTCAATCCACAATCATCAAAGCAAAAAAAAAAATCAACAACCCCACTCTATGTTTACAACATTTTGTTATATTTATAAGATTTCGGGGTTTGGGAGCCACACACAGTGGTGCTAGGGAGCTATTCCTGACCCTGTGCTTGGGAGTGAACCTGCTGGTGCTCAAGGTTCAAGGTTCAAACCAGGTCAAGGTTGCCACAGCAGCATGCAAGGAAAATGTCTTCAATCCTGAACTATTGCCCCACCCCCTGAAATACTTTAAATAATTTATTTAATAAATATTTAATAAATAATATATATGGGTTAGTAAAGGTACTCAGAGGTGATCTAAGATGCCACTTCCACTGTTTCCTGAAATACATTACCAATGAAGCAACAGGAATCAACCAATGAGATTCATCTACCTACAGCTCCTGGCTCCCACACAGCTATTGGACAAAATTTGGGTGGTGAAATACAGGAGGAGGTTGTGTTCTGGGGGTCCAGGACAGCAGTGCTCACAGCCTGACTAGGGAAAGTCAAGGAATCCCAAAGAGCTGGGTAAGTCCCAAAGCAACAGAGCTGAGAGGTTCCACATGGGTTAGTTCCCAACAGGGAGAAAGTCACTTTCTATCACTCCACTCTTTCTTCCTCTTGAAAATCCAGGTGTCCCCCTAAAAAGGGCAGAGTCTCCCAGACAGAAAACTGAGCCTCAATCTGCAGCCTCATGCACAGCATCCCAGCACTGAATGCCACACACAGACAAACCGGGACTTCCCATTGTGGCCAAAACAGTGCCCGCCCTCTCCTTTGCACACACACACACACACACACACACACACACACACACACACACACACACACACACACTTTCTCCACTGCAGCTTGTCTACCTTCCAGGATTTCCTGTGGAGCTTAGTGTAACCAGCAGTAACAAAAAAATCAAAGCCATAGCACCACCTACTGTGAGAGGAAAAGGCAGCTCATAATTAAGCTGCTGATCTCAATCAAAACTAAGTGTAAAATTTTTCTCAAGGACTGGGGTCACACCTGGCAGTGCTCAGGGTTTACTCCTGGCTCTGTGCTCAGGTATCACTCCTCCTGAAGGTGCTCAGGAGACCCTATGTGGTGCCAGGGAATGAATGGGGGTCAGCTGTGCACAAGACAAATGCCCTAACCCCTGTACTATCTCTCCAGCACAGGGAAGAAGTTTGAAAGGTTGTCAATAGGGGGCTGGAGTGATAGCACAGTGAGGAGGGCACCTGCCTGGCACACAGCCAACCCAGATTCAATCCCAGCATCCCCTAGGGTCCCCTGAGCACTGCCAGGAGTAATTTAAGAAATAACAATATTTCAAACCCGGTAAGAAACTGAATTCAAGTTCAAGTTCAATACAAGTGCATGAGATTAAGAATGTCCAGTTACTAAAATGTAAAGACTTACAAGAAAGTACAGGAATAGGACCATGTCAAAGTTCAAAACCAAGAGAAGTGAAGGTGGAGAGATGGGTGGGAGGAGATGGCTCAGAGGGCTACAACCCATGTTTGCACTTGAAAGCCTTGGGTTCCATTCCCAGCACCCAGGGACCCCTGAGCAGTGCACCAGGAGCAGCCCCTGGACACCACCCACCAGATGTGCACCCCATCCTTGCCCCAAAAGATGACTAGAAGAAAAAGTCCTGTGGTATACAAAGATATTCCCAACAGGGGCTCATCAGGCACTTCAGTTGATGGTCTACAATAGATGTTTTAGGGAAATGTGGGGTGACATGCTGAAAAGACCAAGATGAAAACTACCTGCGAGCAATACACAGCAATACAATACTACCAACAAGTTCATGTCAGATACCAGCGAGATAACAGGGCTTTTCCAGAAGAGCTCACTGTAATTATATCTCCGCTAAATGGCCTAAGAGATTTTCTTTCTTTCTTCCTTTCTTTCCATTTGGTTTTGTTTTTGGACCACACCAGATCGAGCTCCAGGCTTACTCCAGGCTCTATGCTCAGGAATCACTCTTGATGGAGCTAAGGAAGACCATATAGGATGTCGTAGATAGAACCTACATCAGTTGAGTACAGGGCAAACACCCTACCCGCCATACTACCACTCTATCCTGAAGAGATTTTTCTATCTGAAAAAAAAGAAAAGAAACGAAGCAAGAAAATTCACAAGGCACAAATGAACAAGCCCATAATTAGCACAAAAATGATAAAAATGACTGTAGCAAACTCCCATATGAATAGTCCTGCTAAATAGGCATGAACTGAGTTCAAAAATCCAAAGGCACAGAGGCCAAATGAATTTCAAAATAAACAAATAATACACATTTCAGGTAAGAGTCAGTTAAGTTCCAAACACAACTACAGACTTAAAGCAAAAAAGTAGAAAATTTTATTCTCCAAGTCAATGAGACATTTTTAAATACAGAAAATACAATACTTAGGTCAAACAGGCTTTTGGACAAAAATAGGTGATAAGGGATAAATGGACATAAGAATGATAAACATAAAGAAGAAGGCATAACAATTATTATATATGCAAGAGCCAGGTATATGGTAAAGTAAATATCCTGCATGTTTAAGGCCTGAGTTTAATTTTATCACTTTAAAAAAGATCACAGATGTATGTATCTGAACGTGTACTCCTAAAAGCCAAGAAAGGGCACATCACAATACATAAAGCAAATATTTACAGACCTGAAAAAAAGAGGCTGTCAATGCCCAAGAATAATAATGAGACATTAACATGACATTTATATCCATAAGCAGAACTCATGGGGTGAAATCGTGAAGGAAACATGTAACTGATGCAAATTTGGTCTTAGCACCACCTATGTTCCCACTAGGCATAAATCTTGAGCACTGCTATATGTGACCCAAATTTAAATAAAATTATAAGTTTTAAATGCATAAAAAAACTCATTCTACTTCATTCTACTGTTCAAAGAACAGGTCTGGATTCTAAACACACACTCGCTAACACAGGAAATGATGTACTCCTCTCTCATTACGGGAAAGGCACAAACCAGGACCAGGAGGAGACATCACTGTGAACCTAGAGATGTGGCACATCCCAACAATCACGTGATGATTGTCAGAGGAGGTGGATGGAGACTTGGTGATGTCTCTATGGTAAAGAGCTGCCAGAGAAAGAAGGGACCACTATGATAGTGAGAAAGGGTAATGACCACTCTGGGCAAGAATTGGTTACTGAAAGAAGGGAAAGTGATACACATAGTACAGTATTGCAAACCAGTAACTAAAAGGGGGGGAGGAAGAGAGGGTGAGAGAGAGTATGTGTGAAAGAGAATGTGTGTGTGTGTGAGACACAGAGAGAGAGAGAGAGAGAGAGAGAGAGAGAGAGAGAGAAAGAGAGAGAGAGAATGTCTGCCACAGAAGGAGGCAGGAGGGAAGTAAGGAAACTAGAGACACTGGTGGCAAGAAATGTGTACTGGTGAAGGGTGTTGGACATGGTATGACTGAAACTCAATCATGAACTTTGTAACTGTAAAAAAAACTGTATTATGAGCAACCTTGTAACTACAGTATTTAAATAAAGTAATTTAAAAAAAAGGAAAAGAGCTGCCAGATGTTCCAGCTTCCAGATGTTCCTTCTGTTCATGAAGGAAGCCCACACAGTTTGATTTGTGCATCTAGAAAGCCATGAGTGACGCCAGAGAGATAGGACAGTGGAGAGGTCACTAGCCTTGAATGCAGCCAACTTGAGGTTTGGTCCCTGGTATCCCATATGCTCCCTCAGAGTTCCATCAGGAGTGATCCTTGAGTGCAGAGTCAGTACTAAGTCCTAAACATTGCTACAAGTGCCCTTCATGCAACTCCCCAAATAAAACCTAAGTAGAATTTAAAAGGAAATGACAGGTGCCAGGAAGAGGGTTTGGGAGTGAAAGCACTTGCCATACATATAGCAGGCCATTTGATCGCTGGCATCACATAATCTGAGCATCTCCAGGTGCGGCTCTAGAAGCCCCCCTGCCAATGAACATTAGTGAACTCTTTTTCTGGGCATTGTGGATGAGATACAGGTGACCTATAGAAAGACCCCCAAAAGGGAGATGACACACTAGAAAAAGTTCTTATCAGGGGCCAGAGCCATAGCACAGTGGGGAGAGAACTTGCCTTGCACTTGCCAGCCCAGGTTCGATCCCTGGCATCACATATGATCCTGGGCCTGCCAGGAGTGATTTCTGAGTGAAGAGCCAGAAGTAAGCCCTGAGCACAGCCGGGTGTGGCCCAAAAACCAAATTTCCTGTCATAGATGAATGACAAGTGATCTACTGTGCTACCCACCCCAGTTCATAAAAATATAATTTAGGATTTATAGGATATTTGCTAATAACAAAATAAAGCACCTTTCTAAGCTTCCGTTTCCCTCTTGAAAAAAAATGAGAATAATGATACATATAAGAAGCTGTTGTCCTCTTGAAGGTCTGATAATTTTAAAGTTATTGCTCCATGTGTTTCTGTGCAAACCAACACTCCAATTTTGCTTAAAATTTATCATTTAAAAAACAGAAACCCCAGGGTTACAGGAAACCTCTCTGAGGCAGAATGGAAATTTAGTCACCCTATCACGTGTGTCCAGAGCAGAAGACTGAAGATTCTGCCCCATAGTTTTAATAGGACTTTAGTCTTAGAGAAATAAAAGTTCATATTTTAAAATATTTTAAATTAAACTCTTATTTTTTACTTCCAGTTTTTTGTTTGTTTGTTTGTTTGTTTGTTTAGGAGTCACATCCAGCAGTGCTCAGGGCTTACTCTTGGCTTTGGACTCAGGGATCACTCCTGGTGGGGCTGGAGGACCACCTGGGGTACCAAGGATTGAACTGGGCCAGCTGCATGCAAGTGTCCTCCCTACTGTATTCTCTCTCCATCCCTATAAATTCATTTCATCTAGCTATGCTTAGTTGTTTATTCTAGGCGTTTGTTTTTCCCTATAAATATGGGCCCATTTTATGATAGTAAAACAGAAACATTCCCATTTGACATTAAAAAAAATGAGATACAGCCTCTAGAATGACAAACAATTATAATAATCCCCCAAATGCAGGCTGAGTCAAAACACAGACAAATATTAGCAGCACTTACAATATGAGAAATGCTCCTGGCCTGAAGCCACAACATGGTCTCAATTTTCCAGCGCTAAAGAAATGTTCCCTGTAAATTTTCTGCCTTCACAGTTAGCATGGAAAACACAATAAAAAGGGCAAATATAAAGCAAATCACACAGTTACGTCAGAACTGGGGTGAGAGTCGGAACTTCATTCACTATGTTGCTGGGTTACTGGATTTCATGGCTTTTGTGATGTCATCATTTTAAAGACATAATTCTGTTGCATTAAAAGTCAGATCTTGGGGCCGGCGAGGTGGCGCTAGAGGTAAGGTGTCTGCCTTGCAAGCGCTAGCCAAGGAAAGATGGAGACCGCGGTTCGACCCCCCGCCACCCCATATGGTCCCCCAAGCCAGGGGCAATTTCTGAGCACTTAGCCAGGAGTAACCCCTGAACATCAAATGGGTGTGACCCCCAAAACAAAACAAAAAAAAAAAAGTCAGATTTTTGGTGCCAAGATGATGGGATCACAGGAAACATCTGAGAGTCCAACAAGAGGTTTGGTGTAGGTAGAAGAATTGAAAATGGTGCAATTTCCTAAAAGTTCAAAGTATTCCTAATTCGAACACATATTTTGAAGACAGAGAATGTTCGAGAATTGTAAATGAGGAAAAAATTCTAGTTCCATTACTCAGAGTACACAGAAACTGTATGTTGTGTGGAAAACAAATGTGCAAAGAAGAGGGTAAACTCTTCTCCCAACTCTGAAAAACTACTTACTGCCTCATCAAGTTCCTAGACTCCACAGATCACCCCAAGAATACTCAACACAGCAGCTGCTAAGGGAGCACTGTGATTTTTGTACAATTGGTGTGAGATTAAAAGGGTCTTAGTTCGTTTGTTTGGTTTTTGGGCCACACCTGGAAGTGCTCTGGGGTTACTTGCGGCTCTGCACTCAGAAATTACTAACTTCTCGAAGTGCTCAGGGGACCATATGGGGTGACTGGGATTAAACTGAGGTCAGCCTTATGCAAATAAAATGCCCTACTGTCTACACTATGACCCCAGCTCCTGATCTGAGTTTTTAAAAGAAAATAATTGAGGGGACATAGATAGCACAATTGGTAAGGCACTTGCCCTTTATGCAGCAGCTGACTCAGATTTGATCCCAGGCCATACCTATGATCCCCCCAGGCACCATCAGAAATGACTCCAGTAGAGTCAGAGGTAAGCCCTGAGTATCAGTAGGAAGGAGAGGAAAAGGGGTGGAAGAATGAGAAAGGAGAGAGAATTGGATGTGTACAAAAGTCTGAACTCTTACCTTCTTGGAGAGCTAAATCATGACCTTTTCATATCTCTCTCCCTTTGCTTACCCTCTCCCAGCTCTCTCTCTAACCTGGCCAAAACTTCCTGGAAAAGGAGAAAGAAACTCTATAGCCTGAACCTATTGAGAAACTCTCTCACTGCCCAACAACCTTCTACAAAGCCACCGCTGCATAACCCTGGCTGTGCCTAGAGTCCCCTGGGAATCAGAGCACCAGCTTCAGTCTTTGACACTACTGCCTCAGGCCTCTCTATCTAGAACCTTCTGTTTTTTCCTCACCCTTATTTGGTACTGCATCACTTTTCCACCAATTCCTCCCTGTTCCTGCCTAGAGCAATTGGAATTCACCCCAAACCAAGTGACCCTAAGCATAGTCCATTCGATGGGACAGCACCTCATCTTCCAGCTCTTGCAATGAACTGAATTCAACTGGTCCAGGAGCCCTTTATGCATTTTTAAGAATTGTGTCTGCAGAGAACCCAAGTGCAGCTTTAGACAAAAGGGAAAAAGACCTGCTCACAGCTGTGCAGCTATGATTTGCAGAACACACTGGGAGTCACAAACTCTTCTCTGCAAACCCGCCAGTAAGAATTCATTACTCAGAGATGGAGTAGGAGCAAAGACATCTGCATAGACAAGTCACTTTCTGACCTTTCTGTGGGGACTTTGAAGGCAGAAACTGGTGACAGCACAGCTGCTTAGAACAAACTCCAGGGCTGGGAACAGGGTTCCAGGCAAGGAGCAAGTTTATGTGATCATGTCTCCAGAAATGAGAAAGAATGGGGGTGGGAGAGCTATCCACCTATGCTATGTTCCTTTGAGTTGGAAAGAGAGCTATAAACATCAACAGGGTGGGGAAGAAGCAGAGGGAGGGGAAGGTGGAGAGAGAGAGAGTGAGAAAGAGAGAGAGAGAAGAGGAAAGGGAGAGAAGAGGAGGAAAGGGAGAGAAGAAGAGGAAAGGAGAGAAGGAATAAGAGGGAAAGAAAGGGGAGGGATGGGGAAGGGAAGAGAAGGAATAGGAGGAAAAAAGATAAAGGAAGAAAGGGAAGAAAAGGAAAGCAAGGGTAGGGTAGGGAAAGGAAGGGAAGAGTTGAGTAGGGTAAGGTAGAAAAAGGTAGGTAAGGGAAGGGTAGGGCAGGGGAGGGGAGAGAAAGGTAGGAAGGGAAGAGGAAGGGTAAGGGAAGGAAGGGAAGGGAGGAAAAGGGAAGGGAAGGGAAAGAAAGGGAAGGGAAGGGAGAAAGGAAAGTTGGTTGTTTTACCGTCCCCCCAAGAGATCTGTGAAATAGTATCTAGGAGAGTAATTTAGAACCCAACCCTGCAGAACACGCTGGAAATTCAGTCCAGAGATGCCAGGGTTGGAAAGAGATGAAATGGACAGAAAATGCAGCAACCAGAAGTCAAGGCTAAGGGAAAGGATTTGATACAGGGCCTGAAAATGTTTCTTAAACTCAAAAGTCATTACTAAGGTCACTGTTATTAAAGCAGTATTGAGTGGAGGAGGAGAAAATCAAATATGAAAGGGTGCAACCCAGGGGCCAAGTGGTCTCAGATGCATTGATGGTGTTCAAAAAGGACAGAACTAAATATCCAAGTCAAAGACAACAAAGAAATAAAGAGATCCAAACTTTAACCATCTAAACTTAAAATGGAGAACATTGGTGGAAGGAGGTAGACACTGGTGGTGAGAATGATTCATTATATTATCATTTTATGTCTGAAACCCAACTATGAAGGATTTTGTAAATCACAATGGTTTCAATAAAATAAAATGTTAGAAAAGCAATATTGCACCTCATTTAGTTCTAATGAGATGATTTATAAAAGCCTGTCCTGCTTTTTATAAAAGCATCTCCCACTTGGTTAGACATTGGCCCAGGGCAAAATCTAATGCTCCCAAGAATAGTTCTATGTTGGGAGGTAGGTTCCCTAACCTGCCTCTCTGACTACTCACTTCCCAGTGGCCAATGTTCCTACCACTAGGTGCCCTGAACCTTCTCAACACACTCTGGGGGGACTGAATGAAGCGGAGAGTCTAAAGTCCTAAAGCATCTGGAAACAAAGCCCTTGAGAACAGCATCTCGCGTTACTTTGCAAAGGCCAGAGTGTGGCCACAACAGCTGGTACAGCGGAATGTGCACTGCATCTGGGGGCGAGCCCAATCTCCCCACACTCTCCTCCCCTTCGGGCCCACACCAATGCCAGAACTCCTTTTATGTATGTGGAGACAGTTCCCCTAATGGTCGCCAGCTGCGAGGGGGGGCAGGCATGGCAGGAGAGCAGCCAGAGTGGAACAATAAGCCTACAGGGAACGTGTTGGCACTGTGCTCGGGTGAGTCATCCCCACTGAACTTGGGGGTGAGAACATGGACCATGTGCCTTTGCAAGAAGAGGGGCCACTTGGGGGATGCTAGGAGACCAGCCAGGGAGATAGCCCGGATGGCGAAGGAGGACTCAGATGACACCTGGGAGCAGAGGGGTAGATTGAGACTGACCCTCCCTATTGTGTTGAGGACACAAACCCCCAGGCTCATTCTTGAAGATCTGCTTAGTGGAAATGCTCAGATGAGAATATTCTCCATCTTTCCACTCTACAAGGGATTATGAGCTAGAATCAAGTGATGGCCAGTATATTGTTCTAGAACCATGTACTACCAAATGAGAATGCAATATAATGTTCTGTGGGTAACTAACAGAACCATGGAGAGATCTGGTAACTTCAACTACTAACTATAGGGCAATCTAGTGACTTCAACTGAACCATGGAGTTATCCAGTGACTTCAACTGAATCAAGGAGTGATCTAGTGGCTTCAACTGAACTAAAGAGTTATCTGATAGTTTCAACTGAACCACAGAGTGATCTGGTAACTTCAACTGACCATAGAGTATTCTAGTGACTTTTCTAGTAGTCTATGGATACAGTGAGTAATGGGAGATTAATATCCTCCATGAAGAGACCACAAGGCCTGGGTTCAACTTTCTATTGAGCTGATTTTACTTTTGAGATATCTAGGGGAAAGGAAACAATGGATCTGTGCTCAAGGGCTGCTCAAAGATTATTATTCTGCTAGTCTTATTATTTAGGTCTGAAAAGGGAAGTCATGAGAAGATTGGGAAAGACCAAGAGTATCATGTGACCAAAAGTTTCATCCTTATCTATACTGGAAGTTGGCAGTAGGTCTTGAGTGAGGCGAGAGGGCCATGTATTATGACCTTACTGCACTAAAGCACTGTCTATCAGGGGTCTCAAACTCATGGCCCACGGCCGCAAATGGCTCTCCGTACAACATTTTGTGGCCCTGCCCTAGAGGAATCTTTTTTGGTTTGGTTTTGTTTTAGTTGTTTGGGTCACATCCCCCAATGTTCAAGGCTTACTACTGACTGCACTCAAGGATCACCTCGACTTTGCCTCCTGCGGCCCCCCAGTAAATTGAGTTTGAGACCCTACACTGTAGGTTGTGGGAGTAATGGGAGAGGAGGGAAGACAGAAACTCAGAAATCCAGGCACACTGCTGGAATGTTGGCTCTCCAATGTTCTGAAGGAACCATGTCTGGCACTGGCTCACCATATATCTTCCCAGAAATTGAGTGAAAAAATATCTTTGGAAGAACTCGTTAATGTCATGGATCTCAGCCATCTTTATGAGTTGCACAGGATTCCATATGCAGGAGACATCTACTGTGTAGAATCTGGCCAAAGAGTATGGTGATGACATAGCACAGAACAGTTAAGGTACTCCTGGTCTTCCCTAAAGAGTGACTGCACAAGAATGGAAATCAGACAGGATTGGGTGCAGCCCTGTATGCACCTGATCCGGGTGAGATTCTCAGCACCACAGATGTTCCCAGTATTATCAACTGCAGACCCCAGACCATGACTAAGCTGATCTGGGTAGTCCATGGCATCACAGGACTAAAGCAATACGACATCCTTGAACTCTTGCTTAAAATCAGGAGCCTCATTGGTTGACAATCTTTGGCTGGGCTCCTGGACTGCCAGAGCACCTCCTGGATATACCCAAAACAAAACCAAAAAAAAAAATGTGCACAGAGACAGATATAAGCAGATGTGTCACTAGTATCCACCGAAGCACTACAAAGGCATCTTGTCCTACCTTGGAACTTGGTAATTTTGTCCTACTGGATGAACCAAATCAGTTAGGAACAGGACAGATGGGGCTTGAAGAAATTGAGCCTAATTTTTGGTCAAATGAGGCACTTGACCATGTCCTGGGACTCCTTCTATTTTTTCAGCCAAAACACAGATGTTCCTATGCTAAATTTTTGACAGAATCTCTTCTGTATTCTCAGAATCTAGGACATGACAATTGAGGCTCAGGAATCATTGGTTCCCAGACCAAAGCAATTGTCCCTCTATGTCTTGACACATCATCAGAGAGGACAAAAAGGAATGAAATTTCTTTTGGCAAGAGTTTGGGAAAGTTTTCAGAATGAGGAAAAATTTTAAATGAGTTTATTTATACAATAATCCCCAGCTCTAATTGTACCCTGAGACCAGAGAGTGAGTATTACTGTACAAAGATTGGGGACACATTTGATGGGAAAACAGGGCAAAATGAGGAGTGCTCAAAGTACTAACAACAGCCTTTCCTTGTGGAAAATGAAAGGTTCTGGGAGATTCTAAAGAATTTCTTCTCCCACACCTCATGGGTTGTCTAACAATCTTCAAGTGTGTTGGGGTGAGGGTTATAAGTAACTTATGTTCTTGCTTCATTCTTGATAAACAAAGAGACTGAGGCACAGTGGAATTAAGGAAACTTGTCTTAACAGAAAGCTGGTAAAGGGAGCAAAGATGACTGCCATGGGCTATCAAGAGAGTTCAAGGAGGAGCTATGCTGACTGGCAAAGAACACCTGAAGAAATTAAATATAATATTGAGGTTCTAAGAAGAGTGAAGAAAAAAACCAGACCACCAGGAAAAATAATCTGGCCAGGATGTGAAAGACAGGAGGAGAGATATAAAAAATGCAGACAAGAAATTGGATTATTGAGAAGATTCAAAAATCACAGAAGGTGGACTTGGCCAATTTAAAAACCCATACACATGCTATTCTTAGCAAGAGATACCAACTTATACCCAGTGTAGCCAGAATGATTCCCAGTGTGTTGCCACAGTGCTGGGAGGGCAAGCGCTGCCTCCAAGTCTTTACTGAATTGGACTAAAATTAACAAGGAGAAAATTCTACCCACTTGCATTTCAGCGAGACTTTGGTTCTATGCTGCTGTGAGAAGGTAGGTGACAGAAATCATGCATTGTTCTAGCAGTGCTCAGCGTCACACTGGCATTTGACATCTATTCAGTTTAGACTTGATTAAAAAGTCCAACTCCATGACACTCTAAATGAGGAAGGAAGCAATGTTGGCATTGCATCGACCACTCTAATTTGTTTCAAGAGACTCTGGATCCTGGTTCTTTGAACAGAATCAATGCCACATTATTTCCTCTGTCTATATATGTCCTTGGGGATAATTTATTCTTTATCTTATTCTTAAAGACAAGAATTTTGAGAGGCTGAAAAAATAGTATAGGGGTTAAGGCACTTACTTGCCTTGCAAGCAGGCAACCCCTGTTCCATTTTCACCACCATATATGATGTCCTGAACACAGCCAAGAGTTATTCCTAAGCCAGGAATAGTCTTTGAACATTTCTGGATAAGATCCAAAACTAATAAATAAAATAATAACAGTATTAATAAAATTTTTGAGAAAGAAAATCACATAGGGGGCCGGAGAGATAGCATGGAGGTAAGGCGTTTGCCTTTCATGCAGGAGGTCATCGGTTCGAATCCCGGCATCCTATATGATCCCCCGTGCCTGCCAGGAGCAATTTCTGAGCCTGGAGTCAGGAATAACTCCTGAGCACTGCCGGGTGTGACCGAAAAACCACAAAAAAAAAAAAAAGAGAGAGAGAGAGAGAAAAGAAAATCACATAGTCAGTAGCAGCTGGTTTTCACACTCTGGTGTGTTCACTTCACTCAACATTCACTTCCTCAAAGCCCATCAAGCCTCTTCCCACACATCACAACCTTCTTTACCTCATCTCCCCCATTCCTATGGGGCAACTCTCTACTTAATCAGCAGAAAGCGGCTGATCTGAGGCCTACTTGACTGCCTGTTTCCTAAGGAACCAATGTGAACAAATGGGGGTGGGGCTGCCTTTCCCCAAATACAGTCTTTATTCCGATCAGAAGACATAGTCCATGTTTTGCTCTCCCCAAATATTTAGACCCTCAGCAGTGCTTGTGCTAGACCCTTACTAAAGTTGTCTTGTTATTAAATTTTGGTTTGGGGACTACACCCAGCAATGCTCAGGAGTCACTCTTGTCTCTGCACTCTGCAATTATTCTTGGTGGCGCTCAGGAGACCATATGAGATGCCAAGAATCGAACCTAGATTGGCCACGTGCAATGCAAGACACCCTATCCACTCACTGTATTATCACTTGAACCCTCATTACTTTGTTTTGTTTTGGTTTGGGGCCACACCTGACAGTGCTCAGGGGTTACTCTCCACTCTGAGCTCAGGGGTCATTTCTGGCAGTGTCTGGGGATCATACAAAATACTAGGGATCAAACAGAATCATGCAAATGCCCACTATCACCCTATCCACTGTACTATGACTCCAGCCCTTGTTAATCTGAAATGACATGAGCACAGACTCAGATGACTTTTGTTAAAGCATGATTAAAGATCTCATTTGTTCCTATCCATGTCCCCAGTGTCCATTCTAGTCTAATAGAGTAGATCTACTAACAGATTAGATCTGTTAGTAATCTAACAGAAATCTAACAGGAAGCTCAAGGCCTCTATGAGCTATTTTCATTATGGCTGGGAAGCCTTGACTTCCCTAATGCTTCCTGTTGAAAGCAAAAAAAAAAAAAAAAAAAAACCTGCCATTAAGAGTGAAAAATCTGCCATTGTCGCTATTATTTTACAAGGCCATCTGGGGCCAACAGAGCTAAGAGGGAAGTGGAAAGTATAATGGGATGTCTCGGGGCTGAGAGCAAACCTTTCTCTAGGATGAATCTCTCAATTTCGTCAAACTGAGCCTCAGCTCCAACACAACAGATTCCTGATTAGCTTTGACTCCATGTGTCCTCAGAGACATCCCCATGGAAGATTAAATTGGATATGGCGGGAGTATTCTTGAATGGGTACCTATTGTGAAAAAGAAGGCACTTTCCAAAGTATGTTACCATCTTAGTCACTAGTTATTGAAAAGTGCACTGAGCTTTTCAACCTAGTGGAAACTATGTTCTTAGCACATTATCATAACCTAGTGCTGTATTAGTCCCACCCAGAATACAAAATATCTCTTACAGTGAGCTCTCAGGCTGGGTGGCAAATCTCCAAAACAGTGTTGTCTGGAGAAAACAGAAGTGTTTTTAGCAACTGAATTCAAGACAACTGAACACTACAATCTTCCAGCAGCAGAGCCTGGGCCAATTAAGTGAGCATCTGTTACATCTGGCCCCTCACCATGAACTCACATCCTTAATTATCTTCATGTGTAAAATTGGAGCCACCCCCCCCACACACACACACACATCCCAATCAACACACAAGCCTGGTGTATTCTGTGTTATTTTATATTATCTCCCCAATACACACACACACACACACTTCAGAAGTCTTAATTTGTTTGCTAATGGTTTCTGGGTGTTCAAAGTCCTCTGGATAATTTTGCGGGTTTTTTTTCCAGTTTCTTGTGAAATTCATTTCTGGGAAGACCTACTTCCATCTGAAAGATTTATCTGCTTCAAACATAAGAAGTTACTTGCATCACATAGTCTGATGTTGGATGAAATGAAAAAGACAATAAAGAATATTTATGACTTACGTCAGGGAAAAGTCAAGATGGGAGGCAGGCAGCAGAGAAGGGAAAGGGGGTCCTGATCAGAATTCTGGCTCCATTTATCTGTGTGAATCTTAGTTCCTCCGGCAGCTATTAGTTGACACATACTTCCTTCTCTGATGTGGAGTGAAGACAGCTTCAGCTCTAGCTAGTCCTCTATAAGTACTTGGACTTATGAGGCCAGTGATGAACATTCAGTTACTGACTGGTCACTGTCTGATGCACTAACCTCATCTCTACCAATCACATAGCCAGAAATACAACCTGGACGACTGTTGGGCCGAACCAATCAGCATCTACCCATCCCACCTGGCAGATACCCTCTCCTGGAAGGAGGCAGAAAAGACAGGGCCAGGAGGTTTAGCCAATGGATAAGAGCAATGGTGATTGCTAGGAAAGTAATCATTGGCTGCTAACTGCTCCATTTAATTTTGTCAAAAAGATTCTGCATTTTCTCTTTAGAATTCTTATGAGTCAATATTACAGCTGTTTATTTAAAGCTGTCCCCCCTTTTTTGAGCTTAAGAAAAAAACTGTAGAAGATAGTCTTGGCTTAAATGAGCAGTTTTGCCCACATGATCATGACCAGGGACCCAAGTATTCTGTTTCTACACCCTCACACTTACATTCAATCTCCAGCACTTTACTCCTTCATGGCCTTCAGTCAGTTGGCAATTCTGGGGCTCAGGAGGGAGCCAGGTCTGGTGCATCCCAGGCAGGGCTGTGGATAGCATCCCACATGGAGATTAAGCAGGGAGCAAGAGCTGAATGCTGCTATCCTGGCATCTGGTCAACGGGAGATGGTGGGAGGAATGAAAGCAAGTCCTTCCCTCCATCTCTAACTCTCACAAGGAGAGGTGAGAAAGTAAAGAGTTAAGGGAATGAGCAGCCAGGACAGCTGAAGCGAGTTCTTGGTGGATGGCCAACATTAGGACCCCAGAGGGAAGAGGCTGGCAACTGGAGACCTGCTTTGAGTGCTATTGGAACGGTGCAGTTGACAGGGATTGGAAGAGAATGGTAAAAGTGTTTGTTAAATCTCACAGCCTATGCCTGATTTTTCCTCCCCTTCTTTTTCAGTCTTGAGAAATAAAGGAGGAAGCTGGATCATCTGGTTCAGTAGCATCATCTTAAAATAAAATGGAAACTCTGTGAGCTTCACCGTGGGAAAAGAAAGAACAAAAGGATTTAAAGACAATAGAGGACTTAATCCAAAACATCTCAAAGCAAATATTGCTTGCAGGTGTTTTTGGAGACTCAGCACCAAGAGCAGGAAATGAATGACCCCACAAGAGGCGTAAAACTGGTTTTAGCAAACCAGGGCTAGCCCCCAGTCTTTAAAACCCACCTGTGAGATGAGCATAAGTAAGGATGTTAGACTAGATATGTTTATCCCTGAGTGGACACAATCAAGTGGGGGGAAAAAGCAGACAAGCCCACAGACCATTAGAATAGAGTTTTACAATAGAAACATGCTCCAAAAACACTTATAATCCTATTGTACAGTAAGAGCAAACACTTAAGCATTTGCTCGATGCAACTCATTTTTCTCTTCACGGCATATTTTATTAAACCTTCAAAAACCCAGCTCGACAAGCTAGCAGTCTAATCATGACATACATCACACATGAGGGAAGGAGCAACAAACTTGCAGTGATCCAACTGACTTCCTAAAAACAAAGATATCAGAAATACATCCCCAAGACTTCCTCGTTCAAGCAGAAAAACAGACAATATTCTGGCCAGGGGTGTGGCACTAACACACAGGCCTCAAATATGTGAGGCTTAGAGTCTGATCCCCAGTGTGGCTCTCAGTTCCCAGGCTTGATCTTGTTGATTCCTGAGCACCACCTGTGAAAGGCTTACTCTGCTCTCCTCCAGAAGATCAAGACCAAGCAGAAAACTCATTCATTGCTGGTGGAAATGCCGTCTAATCCAGCCTTTATGGAAAACAATATGGAGATTTCTCAAAACCCTGGAAATTCAGCTCCCATATGATCCAGCATTACTACTCCTAGGGACCTACCCTAGGAACACAAAAACACAATATAAGAATATCCTCTGCATGCCTATGTTCATTGCAGCTCTATTTACAATAGCTAGAATCTGGAAACAACACAAATGTCCAACAACAGATGAGTGACTAAAGAAACTGTGGTACATATACACAATGGAATACTATGCAACCATCAGGAAAAACGAAGTCATGAATTTTTCCTATACATGGATGTACATGGAAACTATTATGCTGAGTGAAATGCATCAGAGGGAGAGAGAAAGACACAGAATAGTCTCATTTATCTGTGGGATTTGAGAAAAATAAAGATAAGATGGTAATAATATTCAGAGAAAATTAAGATGAGGGCTGGAAAGACTGGCCCATGATATGAAGCTTAACACAAAGATTGGTGAGTGTAGTTAGAGAAATAACTACACTAACAACTATCATGACCATGGTAGTGAGTGAGAGAACTAGAATGCCTGTCTTGAAGACAGGCAGAGGGGTGGGAGAGGATGGTTGCACTGGTGAAGGGGAGAGTACTGTTTTATAACTGAAACACAACTACAAATATATTTGTGAATATGATGTTTAAATAAATATATTAATACAAAAATCAGTCTTATAAAAATTGAGAATTTCCATAGATACCTTGTGAGCTCAGATCTTGCTCATTGTTTCATCTCGTCCTTGTTCCAAGAGCCCATCCAGGACAGCTCAGTCATATTGTACTCATATAGTCATGTCCCCACAGGATACTCAAGATGGGGCTGCTTTTTCAGTTTTGGCTGCTTTGAGGTGACTTGGGCTCTGCTGAAAATTGCTGGATAGAGAATTTATACAGCATTGCTCATTTTGAGTTTGTTTGCTGTTCTTCTCTGAGTCAATGGGACTCAAAATCATCCTTGTAAGACCACCATGTGTAATGTGCCACTTTTGTTGTCACCCCTGAAAGTTGTGATGGAATGTAACTCCTCTGGGTGTGTTTGTCTTCTGCACATCCCCACCTGTACTACTCCTAAATCAAATCTACAGCTCTTACTTAAAGGCCAGAGTGTTGGGTTCCACTTTCTTTTGTTTGTTTTGTTTTGGGCCACATATAACACTGTAAACCTTATACTCTTTGGTCTATGCTCAGGGATCACTGGCAATGCTCAAGGGACCATATGTAGTGCTGGGAATGAACCCAGGTCAACTTCATGCAAGGAAAGCGCACTACCCACTTCACTCTCACTTCAGCCCTCCACTTATTTTTTGTTTGTTTGTTTTTTGTTTTTGGGTCATGCCCAGTGACGCTCAGGGGTTACTCCTGGTTATGCACTCAGAAATCGCTCCTGGCTTGGGGGACCATATGGGACGCCGGGGGATCAAACTGTGGTCCCTCATAGGTCAGCCACTTCAAGGCAAATATCCTAATGCTGTGCCACTGCTCTAGCCCCAGCCCTCCACTTTTTTAAGAGACTAAGTCTCAACATAATTTTTCATATGTGCTTTACATGATCTTTTACATGCTTTAATTGATTGTGCTTTACATGATCTTCTTTTTAAAGTAATATTGATTTATAAGAATGTAAACTGAGAGTTTTAGGGGTACAGTGCCATGCCAAGTCTACCACCACAGCAATCATAGTATCTAACCATTTTAATTAATGTTAAAAATAAAATGACAGTGCCTAAAATAAAATTTAAAATAACTTTTCATTTAAACAATTCCTTTTCAGGAAAATTCTTGTCCTCACTTATTCAATTCTTTATTTAATCATGAATTTAGAAGTTATCTTGTAGAACAGCATTTTTCAATCATATGATTCCTGTGAACCTCAGAATATTCCACAGGGGGCATAGGTAGAAAAATGCATCAATGAAGAGCCACTGAGAGTAGGGAGTAAGAATATAGAACAGGAAGGAAACAAGGTGGGAAGGGAACTATAGTTGGAAAAAGATGGAAAGATTGTTTTAGAGCTACTATACAAAATATCATAGATCAGGAAACTTAAATACCAGTATTTGATTTTCCTACCATTTTGGAGAATGGACTTTGAGTCTAGGCACCAATGGGGTATTTTCTTGTGAGACTTGTCCCTGGCTGCAGAGAGTTATCTTCTCCTGGAATTGAAATCTTATCCCTTTGTGCTCATGTGAGAAAAAGAGGGGATAGGTGGGAATGGAGAGAAAGAGAGAGACAGAAAAAGAGAGAGATAGAAAGATATAGAGATGAAGAGAGTCTTGCATTGGGTTCAAGTCCATCTGTATGACTACCTTAAAGACCTTCTATTATGTATTAATTAATTAATTAGTTAATTAATTAAGTTAGTTAGCTAGCTAGATTTTGGGTCACATGTGGTGGTGCTCAGGGATTACTCCTGGCTTTGTGCTCAGAAATAACTCCTGGAAGGCTGGGGGGAACATATGAGATGCTGGGAATTGAACCACCGTCCATTCTGGGTAGGCACACCCTACCATTGTATTATTTCTCTGGCCCCCTTAAAGACCTTTTATATCCAAACACATAAGCAATAAAAATTGGGGCTCCAACAAATGGATTTTGGGGAGGTACACCATTCAGTTGGCAATAGTATACATGATCATTTAGTGTAAATGATGCTAGTGAGGTCAGATTCCAAGATGTAGAAATCACTGATGAGGTCAGAGTTGCTGGAGGTAGAGGTTACTGGTGAGATTGATGCTGCACCAGTAGAGTACTCATAAAGAAGCATCCACCAGCCACTTTGGACAAGTAACTTAGTTTATTTTAAGTGAGAAATGGATATTTATATTAGGGGAGAGTAGGGTGTGGATTCTGTGTCAGCCAATCAGGTAGAATGTGAGAGGGCTTTTGTATTTAGGGAATACAGGGTAAGGGGATTAGGGAAAGCAGGCCCAGGACTAGTTGGTTGCTAAGCAGGACAGGCAGCTGCGGCAAAAAAACACCTGGCAGGTCCAGAGTGGTGGCACAGCAGTAGTGCATTTACCTGGCACGTGCTGACCCAGGACAAACGTGGGTTCGATCCTCGGTGTCCCATATCCAGCTCCTGAACCAGGACTGATTTCTGAGCGCAGAGCCAGGAGTAACCCCTGAGCAACACTAGGTATTATACCCAAAACAAAACAAAACAAAAAACACCCAGCAGGCCAGATAAATATCCTGCGGGCTGCATGTGGCCTGTGAGCTGTAGTTTGAGGATCCCAGTTCCAGCACTTAAGTCTTTGGGGAGTGGGGAGATTTCCTCCCTAAGATTTATGCTTCAGGGAACCCTCGCACTTCCTCTTTCCCCAGGGATCATGCATGTGAGGATATACCCAATAGGCAGAAATGGGGAGTTCTCACTTGGGTGTCTCATCACAGCTCTGCAGACTATGGACCAATAAGAAATATCTATGGGCATTGTTTGTTTCTTTTTTCTTTCTTTGCTGTGGGAGTCCCACTTGGGCATGCCTGGGGCACAGTGTAGAGCTGATTAACTCAGGGCATCCCTTATGCATAAATCTGCCCTAAACTCTGACCCACAACCCTGCCCTTGAGCATCCTTCACCCTTTTCCTCATGGGTTTCTGCTTTTTGTTAGGGCAGCCTGGAGATGATGCATCTGCATAGGAGATAAAAAGGTCTCAAAAATCAGAGTGGTGTAGGCCCAAACCCAAACATTGTAGGGAATTGCCTGAATTTGGGGCCATACCGCTAATGCTCAGGGAAATGTGAGAATCTCCAGCCTGCAAACCAGGTCTCCAGCCTTTGGACCTTTCAAGCGATTTAATGTTCACACCCCCAAAATCTCCTTTGGAATTGGGTTACTGAAACTTAAGCTTGATGGAAATCAATTGCCCTAAATTCACATCTAAGATGGGACTTTTTCCCTCCAGAAACTGGCTGTAGTCTGTCATCCAAAAGGCCCATCTCACCAGTCCACTGAGCATGAAGGATTCTCAGGTTTCTGGGATTTGTTGACTTTCATGGGAGCCTGGATCCTAAGTACAAACCAATGGCTGTGGGGTTTTGCCCTGGGGAAAGCAAAATGCCCCAAATGCCAAAGCTTTGGAGGATCTTCCTTATCCTCAGTCACTCACCCTGTAGAAGAATTGTTTTTTTTTCCTACTGGAAGCCCTGCACTGTGTTCCAAAGCTTTACTCTAAAAAGAGATTGGGACAGAGTCTGGTTTTGACTAGTGGGAATTTTCTTTCAGTTGAAGGAACTTTGGGCTGGGCTTGAATGTCTGCCAAGAGAGAGGGGTGGAGGGAGAGCAACTTTAACTTAAAAGTGGCTAATAAAATCATGAAGGGAAATCATAAAAGAGAAAGACAAACAAACTCATCAAAAAAGAACAAAAAATAATAATAAATTCACTGAGACGAGAGTCACCCGCCAGGGCCCAAAATAGAAAATTTGCAGACGGAAGCTTATGTGAGCAGACATGTGGTGCACTGAAAAGTCGTTTCTCTTCATTAAGCAAAACTGACAAACTTTGAGTAATCCATTATTTCTAATAGTTCAGAAAAGTTGAGAACAGCTGGGGAAGAGAAAAACCTGGGAACCCCTCTATTGCTACCTCCTCTGGACGTGCAATAAGGGACAGAACTAGCCAGTGGTATTTCTATGCATTCAGGAAAACCTCGAGATTGAGCTACTGTTGCACATTGTATTTTTGTAGGTGGATTATCCATTCTGTGGGTACTAGAGACATAATATAGCAGGTAGGGGGCCTTGCCTTGCATTTGCTCCCAGTGTCCCACATCACCCCTGGAGTACATTTGGAGTGATTCCTGAGAGCAGAGCCAGAAATAAATCCTGAGCACAGCTGGATGTGGTACAAAAAAAAATTAAACAAACAAACAAACAAACAAAACCATGCGCATCTTTCAAACCTATTGATTTGACAGCAAGACCTGCACTTTACTCTATGAAGCAATAGCTCTTTCAAAGAGAAATGGAAAGTATCTGGAAACAACCCAAGTGCCTCAGTGGCTAAAGAAACTGGTACTTCTACACAATGGAATACAAGACAGCCATTAGGAAAAATGAAGTCATGAAATTTACTTCTATATGGATGGACATGGAAATTATTTTGCTGAGTGAAATGAGTCAGATTTATAGAATAATATCACTCATTTGTGTTATATGAAGAAAAAACAGTATGGTAATAATATCCAGAGACTATTGTGATGAGGGTCAGGAGGACCAATCCATGGTAGGAAGCTTGCCACAAAGCATGCAGTTAAAATAAAAAAGGGACCTCTATAGAGGACCTTAAAATAGAGAAAGTTCCTCAATCTTCTATGACAATGATAATTGGAACTGCTCACTCTGGACAAGAACTGGGTGCTGAAAGGCGATAAAGTGACATGCATGGTACCCCTTCATTAATGATAGTGCAAACCACAGTGTCAAAAGGAAAGAGGTGGGGGCTGGAGAGATAGCATGGAGGTAAGGCGTTTGCCTTTCATGCAAGAGGTCATCGGTTCGAATCCCAGCTTCCCATATGGTCCCCCGTGCCTGCCAGGAGCAATTTCTGAGCATGGAGCCAGGAGTAACCCCTGAGCACTGCCAGGTGTGACCCAAAAACCACAAAAAAAAAAAAAAAAAAAAGGAAAGAGGTGTGGGGGGCGGGAGGGAGGAAGTGAAAGTGGAAGAGAGAGAGAGAAAATATCTGGCCCAGAGAAAGGTGGGGGTGTGTAGTAAAGCAGCCCTTACAGTGGTCCTCAAACTATGGCCCGTGGGCCACATATTGTATTTGTATCTGTTTTGTTTCTTCATTGCAAAATAAGATATATGCAGTGTGCATAAACATTCGTTCATAAGTTTTGTTTTTACTATAGTCAGACCCTCCAATGGTCTGAGGGACAGTGAACTGGCCCCTGTTTAAAAAGTTTGAGGACCCCTGCCTTAGTATGTAGCTGGATAGAGATGGAGGCCTTTGTCCTTAGGCCCTGGCCACGTGGCTCTATCCTCCATTAACCAGCCGGTCAGCAACTTCAGGTGGTCTCGCGGCAGGTAGAAAACTCACTCACAGGCAGGTTTCCAGAGAGATAACACCTTTATTGGCCCTGGCCCACGTGTGTGGCCTATATCATAACCATTTATGATGTATATCTATTCAGCCCTGTATTGTACTTGTCTCTCAGCCATCTTTGCTTCTGCTACCTCTCCATGCTGGCAAAATCTTTAATCCAGGTAAATGCAAATTCCTCTTAGCTACCTTTCCATGCAAGTAAATGCAAAATCCTCCACTTGGCTCTCAAGCCACACCTTTATAATCTCCTTAGACCCCTCCCATTTCTGGCTGTCTTGTATTCCATTGTGTAGAAGTACCAGTTTCTTTAGCCACTGAGGCACTTGGGTTGTTTCCAGATACTTTCCATTTCTCTTTGAAAGAGCTATTGCTTCATAGAGTAAAGTGCAGGTCTTGCTATCAAATATCCACTGAAGACTCCTCCCAGAAATGGGCAGGTTCTTGCAGATAATTACACGTAAATCTGGGGTGGAATCACAGGGGTGGGTAGGAGGGAAACTAGGGATATTGGTGGTGGAAAAAGTGCACTGGTGAAGAGTAGTGTGCATTCCATGATTTAAACTGTACTATGTACTTTTTTTTAATAAGTTTTTAATATAGGTCACACCTGGTGGCATTCAGAGGTTTTACTCCTGGCTCTGCACTCAGAAATCGCTCCTGGCAAGTTCAGGGATCATATGGGATGCTGGGATTCGAACCACCATCCATCCTGGGTTGGCTGCGTGCAAGGCAAAAGCCTTACCACTGTGCCATCTCTCCAATCCACATTTTTTATTCTTAAATGAAGTAATTACTATTAAAAAAAAAAGAAATGGTAAGTGATAGGTGATGTTCTAAGTGAGTCTTCTATGAAAATGGTTAACAGTTGCACCATCTCTATTTTTAAATACTGCATCCATGGCTATAGTCCAGAGATTGTACCTCCCTGCCTCCCTGCCCTGTGGTTCTCTTGACTTGTTTGTTTTTGGAACATTTGGGCCCAATCTGCTCCATCTTTGACCTTTGGATCCTTTTCTTTCGGAGGGCAATCGCTCTGCGTACCTTCCCTGCTGGTAAAAGGCATGTAGACTCACATGCATGGAAAACAAGTCCCAGAGTTGTTTTTCTGAAAAACAAATGAGTGCTGGAAGATCTTTAAAATGTCAAACTGCTCACTCAGCCTAAACCCTGCAGCTTTTCCTGTGGCTCTGGACAGCACCCCTGGGCCCACTGATTGGCACAGTGCCCAGGGTCAGTTGAGTGACAGGCCTAAGACCCCAATCATGCTGTCTTCCTGCTCCTGCTCTTAGTATTGTCCATCCTTTGGGCTGCTCCAAAGATTTCCTGCTCTGCCAGACATTTAGCCTCCCAGGAATGTCAAAGAGCTCAGACTTCATTTGCTTTTCCTTCACTGAATTCCCAGGTGCCAGCAAGCCCATTTCCAGGGTCTCTGGGAAAGCACGCGACTGCATTACCCTTTTACTCCCCAGCCTGCCCAGGGCGACTGATTGCCAGAAGAAAGGTGACTCTTTGTTATTATTAGTCTAACTTGAAAAATATGTCATAAATGGGACTGAAGAGAGAGAGCACAGGGATTACAGGGACTGGCTGGCACTCTGTCCACCCCTCATCAACACCCCCTCCCCCCCCCCGCACTGCTGGAGCCCTTGAGCACTGCCTGGTGGTGACCCACAGAGTCCCTGGTACCACATCCTCAGGCCCTTACACTGAAATGTTGACACAGTGGCCTGAGAATCACAGGAAGGGGACACTGAGCCTTCTGGGCACCACTTGGGAGGTCCCTTCAGTAAATTAAATCAATTCCTTAATTAAAAGCTCGCTCAAAAAAAAAAAAAATGGGGGCCGGGCGGTGGCGCTAAAGGTAAGGTGCCTGCCTTGCCTGCGCTAACCTTGGACAGACCGCGGTTCGATCCCCCGGTGTCCCATATGGTCCCCCAAGCCAGGAGCAACTTCTGAGCACATAGCCAGGAGTAACCCCTGAGCGTTACTGGGTGTGGCCCAAAAACCAAAAAAAAAAAAAAAAAAGCTCGCTCAAGAAAATAGCATGTGAGGGAATTTGGGTCTTTGACAATGCTGGGTTCAAGTCATACCATTTACTTCTTTCCTACATGCTTAGGAATTTTCTACATTCCTACATAGATAAACACATTTGCATTATTGTTTCTCCCCACACCTTAACGCCTTCATCTGTGAAATGGAAAGTGATACTTGAGAATTGAAAGTGTTGTGTAAGTCAACAAAAAGTGTGATCAGAGAAAAGAAGCAGGCAGGTGTGTGTCATCCATCAGTTTTATGACAATGAATAGGATTTTCTTTCCCTACCAATACTATCTTGACCATACATGGAGAAATGTGCTGGAAGATTGAAGAAAGGAGCAAAAAAGGGATACACTGGTCATATGCTGCCCACTCTACTCAGTTCACTGAATAACACATAACAATTGGACCAAAACAGCTCTGTCCAATTTTGTATCAAAGATGACCTATAACTTCTCATTTATTCTGCTGGTTCATTTCAACAGGGCACCTGCCTAGACTTAGGTGCAATTTTTTAAAAATAATATTTTTATTTAAACACCATGATTACAAATATGATAGTAGTTGGGTGTCAGTCATATATAAGAACACCCCCCTTTATCAGAGCAACATTCCCACTACCAATACCCCCTAACTCTCTCCTCCCCCAATCCCTGCCTATATTTGAGACAGGCATTCTAAGTCTCTCACTCATTAACATTGTCATGGTAGCTGTTAGTGTAGTTATTTCTCTAACTGACTCACCACTCTTTGTGGTGAGCTTCATATCGTGAGCCAATCCTTCCGGCCCTCATCTCTGAGCATTATTGCAATAATGCCTTTTATTTTTCTTCAAACCCATAGATGAGTGAGACTATTCTGAGGTGCATTTTCTAAGTTCCACATTGCAGTATCAGGCAGTGATGGAACTGAACTTAGTCCTTAAGCGTCACTATCTCTGCCGGCTTTGCATCTGGCCAGATGTTGCCTGTGAATGATGTCCTGACAGTTATGCCCTGGGAAATCGCTGATGTTCATCTTAAGAAGCTGATCAGAGTAGCTGACGCCATGCTCAAAGCAGAATGGTTGGAACTGAGATAAAAATCTCTTCTGTCCCATCTAGTCTCAGGTCCTGGATTGGGAAAAAAAGAAGTTACCCAACAGGAACTTAGCCACCCTGCTGATCGCCAGATCATTTTCCAATAATTTGGTAACTTGCGATGCTTTCAAAGAAATGTCCTTCTTAGGACCAGTTTCTGCCTCAAAAGCGACTCATTCACCCCAAGGTCCTCCCCACTCTCTAACTTCCTGATAATCAGTGGGGTGGAAGTGAGATTTACTGTGGTCTAGGTACATGTGGTAAACCAGGGCCGCCCCCACGCAAAGTCAGGGCCTTCTGCATGCAAAGCCTTTGAATCATTACCTAGTCCCTTTCACCACTTTTTTTTGGGGGGGGAGGGGGGAGGGGTTGGTTGGTTTTTGAGCTACACACTGTGTTACTCCTGGCTCTGGAATCAGTATTACTCTGGGCCCAGGAACCACTCCTGGCAGGCTCTGGGGACCATATGAGAAGCCAAGGATAAAACCCAAGTTGGCCACTTGCAAGGCAAACATCCTCCCCGCTGCACATTCGTTCTGGCCCTAACCTCTCACCACTTTTTTGTTGTTATTGTTTTTGGGTCACACCCGGCAGCGCGCATGGGTTACTCCTGGCTCTACGCACAGAAATCGGCCCCTGCAGGCTCAGGGGACCATATGGGATGCCGGGATTCGAACCACCGTCCTTCTGCATGCAAGGCAAACGCCTTACCTCCATGCTATCTCTCAGGCCCCCAACCTCTCACCACTTTTATTCAACCATGGCACCCAAACTCTGACTTTCTCAACTTCTCTATCCAAATTCCAGCCGCCTCCTCACACTACTACCTCAGTCTACAAGGGATGCAAAATCTTCTTTGGAACCTGTGCAAGTTTGATCTCCGGTATCCCATAGGGTCCTGGATCACCGTGTCAGGAGAGATTCCTCAGCACAGACAGGAGTAAACTTGAGCACCATTTTGGCCCCCAAACAACAATATTTCGGTCTTTGTCAGGAGTAACCCCTAAGTATCGCCAGGTGTAGCCCCAAATCCCAAAACAAACAAACAAACAAAAATCTTGTGCAAAAGGGTTCATCTCTCTCCTGTTCCTCACTTTATTTGTGTTGCGTTGGGGCTCCGCCCTAGCCCTGCAACAAGACCTTCCGAAAAGCCTGCAAACCAGCTTGCGCTCCTCCTCCGTCCTATTCATTCCTGACCCGCTCCCCAACAGAGGACCCCAAAGGGATCAAAACTACCACCCCTCTCCCGCCTCCAGCAGCGACTGACGATTGAACTCCCGTTAGTCAGTCGCAACCTACACCACCCGTCCCGCTGAGGGGGACCAGCTCTAAATACCCACATTCCTGCCGGTGCCAATCTTCATCACAATCACACAGGGGTCACACCGAGTTACGACCAAGCACACGCCCAAGGCGCCTTTGAGAAAGTCCTAAAAGACAAATTCCAGGTTTTCTTTGTTTATTCGTGGCCCCTGCAGAGAGAAGGGGATATCTTGGGGGTTTAGGGTGGTGGAGGAGGAAGGAGTGGATCTTGGATCTTGGAAAGGGAGGGGGGCGTTTTCTTTTAACGCAGAAAGGCCCCAACTCTGCACCCATGGGACCTTGCATGCAGGCTTGCAGGGGTAGAGAGAGGTAAGGGAGGCTACGGGGAAGGCGCCCACCTCCTTTTTCCGTGGGGAGCAACTGGAGGAGCAAACTCTTAGCTCCTCCTGGGAAAGTAGGGGGCAGTGGTTTCTGCTCCCCAAAAACCTGAATTGCAGAGTGAGAAACTCGGGTCACTGAGATGTCACAGAACTAGGCAAAGCGAGCGCCGCGGTGGAGAGTGCGCGCCTAGGCGCGGGGCGCGGGGGGGACGCGGGACTCGCAGGGATCCACGCGTACCCCGAGGAGCGGCCACCAGGAGGCGCCGTGTGCTCGCGGGGGTCCCCGCCCGCGGCCAGAGGAGGGTTCGGAGCCCCTCGGCCAGCCCCTGAGCCGGCCGGCGGGGGAACTAACAGGCGGGGAGCAGAGCCGCAGAGCCGCAGACCTTGCAAACAGTCGCCAGCGCATCTGGGCCGAGCGGGCGCATCTGGGCACTCCTCCCCCTCTTCCTCCTCCTCCTCCTTCTCTTTTCCCTCCTCCTCCTCCTCCTCCTCTTCTTCCTTCTCCTCCCCCCCTCAATTGCCCGCCCCGGCTAAGCCCTTGGCTCTGCACCCGTCCGGGCACACGCAGGGCGCGATGCCGGCCGGGCTCCCCCGGGCTCCCCGCGCGCAGCTGCGCCTCCCGCTCGCCTGGCGCTGCGTGGCCGCTCTCGGGGTGCTGTGCGCCCCAGCTCTGCGCGCGTTCAACCTGGACGTGGACAAGCTCACGGTGTACAGCGGCCCCGAGGGCAGCTACTTCGGCTACGCCGTGGACTTCCACCTACCTGCCGCGCGAGCGTAAGTTGCCCCGGGCCGGCGTGGTGCGGATGGATAGATGGATGGATAGAGGGGCGCGCGCTAGGAGCCGTCGGGTGTGTATAGGGGGACGGTCCCTGCTCGGCTGCTGGGCCCTGGGGATGTGTGTGGATGTGGGAGAGACTCGTGGGGACCCTGGTGCCTGCTGAGATTCCAACCCATGACCCCCGGGAGGAGAAGGTGGGGTCCGGCCCCCCGCTCCCTTAATGTCTTTCCATCCCGCGCTGCCTTCCTTGGTGCGCTCCGGAGACAGGACGCTCGCGGGTCCTGGGGAGTTTCTGCGACAGACGCTGGAGCTTCTCACAAAGCCGGAGATTGCGGGGTGGGATGGGGTAGGGTGGGGGGGCGGGCCGGGCACGGGGAGACCCAAAGCCAGATCCTGCGACGACCGGGCAGAGCCTGGAACAATTAAGTGTCTGGCGCAGTTGCAGGCGGCGGCGGCGGCGCAGCTGGTCTCTGTCCCGGCTGTTCTGTTCTGTTTGCCCACCGGGTCTGTCTCTCTCTACCTCTCTCTCTGTCTCTCTCTCTCTGTCTCTCTCTCTGTCTCTCTCCCTCCTCTGTCTCTGTCTCTGTCTCTGTCTCTCTCTCTCTCTCTCTCTCTCTCTCTCTCTCTCTCTGTCTGTCTTTCTCTCCCCTCTCCCTCTTTCCTCTCTGTCCCTGTCCCTCTCTCTCACCCCTCTCTCTCCCTCTCTCCTCTGTCTCTGTCCCTCTCTTTCTCTCTCCACCCTCATCCTCTCTCCCCTCTCACTATCCCTCTCTATATCTCTCTCCTCTGTCTTTTCTCTCTTCTCTGTCTCTCTCTGCCCCTCTCTGTATCTCGCCGGGTCTGCCTGTCTCTCTCCGGGTCTCTGTCTGTCTCTTCTCTTGTTCTCTCTCCTTTTTCATCACTATCTCTCTGTCTCTCTCTTTCCTCTCTTCTCTATTTCTCTGTGTCTCTCTTTCCTCTCTCTTCTCTATCTCTGTGTCTCTCTCTGTCCCTCTCTGTTTCTCTCCGGGTCTCTGTCTCTCTGTCTCTCCTCCTCTCTCTCTTCTGTCTCTCTGTCCCTCTGTCTCTCTCCCTCTTCGAGTCTCTGTTGTCTTCTGTCTCTGTCTCTCCCTGTCTGTCTCTGTCTCAGTCTCTCTCTTCTGTCCTCTCTGTCTCTGTCTCTCCCCCAACCTCCCTCTCTGGCTGGCTGGACCCATCAGAGCTCAACCTAGGATGCCGGGCTGCTCCGCACCTTGGTCCTACCCAGCTCTCTCTCTCTCTCAGTCTGGTCCGGGTTTCCCGAGAGGAAATCAAAAGTGACAGCCGGCCTCCAGCTCGAGCACGTGTCTGCTCCCCAGCCCCCAAATCCCCAGGTCCAGACTGGGGGCGGGGGGGACGACGACCTGCATGACTCGCACACCCCTCTGTCCGTCCTCTCCCTCTCCCAGAGAGTAACCGTGTCCTTCCCCTTGGCAGAGCCAGTGTCTTGGTGGGGGCGCCCCGAGCCAACACCAGCCAGCCGGACATCGTGCAAGGGGGAGCCGTGTATTACTGTCCCTGGCCTGCCCAGGACTCAGCGCGCTGCAGGCAAATCCCATTCGACACCACCAGTGAGTGCTGTTGGTTCTTCTGCTTTGGGGAGTGGGCGAAGGGGGGTGGTGCTTTCCAAGAACCCAGGGTCCCCATCTTCTTGGACTCCTTCTTGGGTCTATGTGGTGCGTGAGCTGCTCAGGTCGCCAGAGAAATCAGCTGGTTTTCAGCCTGAGCAAAAACAAACATACAAAAAAAAAACACTTCACAACAAGTTGGTTGTGAGGGTGGGGGAACTCCAGTGTCCAAGACGTTCAGTGACCTGGGGTGTTCAGGTGCATGCGAGGAACCTCTTATGGTCCGGAGATGAGCTGGCGGGTTTCAGGGTGCGTTGCAGAAAATCCAGTGTGACTCGCTCACCTTGATCCTTGCAGAGATTTCTGTTGCTTCTCGAGGTCGGAGACGGGTCTGGGGAAGGTCCTCGTGTTGGTGACCTTGTCCAGATCCCACCCCACCCCCACACAACGGGCTGCAGGGTTGGGGGCTCACAGACCAGACATCTCTCCTTGTTGCTGTTTAATTCTTTACAGGAAGAAAGAATTTTCTTTCAAAATATTGGCCATTGAATGCAGGGAAGGCAGGCAGAGTGAGGATGGATTACATTCACTTCCCAAATCCCTAGACAGATGTTTCTTATTTAATTAAAGGGAAAATACATTTTAAACAATTCAGGCTGGATCTGCTTCCTCCGCTGTTTGCTCGGTTTGGGTCCTGAGAAAAAGAATTTAAACGTAATGTTTTCAGAAAGAGGAACAGTGACGGGTTGGCACTCGAACCTCCAAAATTCTACTGATTCTAAAAGTCTGCGCTGTCAGGAGGATTTTTTTGTTTTTCAGAATAGGAATAACAGCAAGGTAAAGAAAATTCTTTGGTGAAAAATCATGTCAAGTATCTGTTGTACTCCCCAACTATTTTTTATGACATTGTGTTTCATTATGGTAACGTTTAGTGCACATTTAGAAATGATGTAGAAAATCCAATTTCACAGAATTTTGATGCAATCAGATGGTGGTATTTGTTATTTCAACTGATTTGCATTTTAATTTGAAAAGAGAAAATAGCTTCGACTGAAAACGATGGAAATTTTTTCGGGGGGAAATCCTAAATAAGCACTACCTTGAATTATGACCAAATTAGGAAGGCATTTTATAAAAAGCGTTTTAAAATTATGTTTTTTCATGTGTAGCTATATATGGTCACAATAGCTCACCACTTACCTTTTGAGAAAGTAATTCAGTTATTTCATGCAAATTTTATTATACTTTAACTCGGTTTAACTACTAGAAACTGGAAGCTAAGCTTCTTGATGTTGCTGGTAGGGAAAAAATAGATCTTTCAATCAATTGTTTGACCAGGATTTTAGAACCATCTAATCACTGACCTCTAGTTGTATAATAACTTCCTAAGTCAGCAGGAGACATTTAAGCATTGAATAAGTTTTGTTTTACTAATCTGTAGCAAAATCAATATTTGAAAATCCTCAAAATACTTTTAAAAAAGTATCTGAAACTCAAAGCTCAATCATTGGTATCATTAGAAGTCAAATGAAATGAAATAAAGGGGCCGGTGAGGTGGCGCTAGAGGTAAGGTAAGGTGTCTGCCTTGTAAGTGCTAGCCAAGGAAGGACCGTGGTTCGATCCCCTGGCACCCCATATGGTCCCCCCAAGCCAGGGGCAATTTCTGAGCACTTAGCTAGGAGTAACCCCTGAGCATCAAATAGGTGTGGCCCAAAAAAACAAAAAAAAAGAAAGAAAGAAAGAAAGAAAGAGAGAGAGAGAGAGAGAGAAAGAAAGAAAGAAAGAAAGAAAGAAAGAAAGAAAGAAAGAAAGAAAGAAAGAAAGAAAGAAAGAAAGAAAGAAAGAAAGAAAGAAAGAAAGAAAGAAAGAAAGAAAGAAAGAAAGAAAAGAAACAAGCATTTAGAAATAAGCATTTACATTTGGGATGTTTGAGTTGTTTTCATGAAGAAGCAATCACTAGTTATAGAAATGAACTTAACAATCACTTAGAACATTTCTATAACGCATGGAATCAGTCAGTGTCTAGTTGGTATGCCTTTCCTTCAATATTGAAATAATCAGTGTTTGTCCCAAGAATTCACTCCTAAGGCCTTCTGGGGCACGAATTCCAGTAGATGGCATGGTTCAGTATGAAATCCAGAGAGCAATATGGATTCTTCAAAAATGACCTGCCCAGCCTCCAAATTCCAATGTTCAATTATAATAGCTAATATTTTCCAAAAGCTTGTTGTGAAGAAATGGTATGGAGTCCTAAATGTCCTTTCCCATAGAGAACTCATACTGCAGAGGCTGTGCTTGGTTCCCAGACCAGCCCACAGGAATGTACTTCACCCTTATTGTAGCCGAATTACATTTGCAGCAAAACAGTAAGGGACAATCAAGGTCTATAGTGGCAATTATTTTTTTAATATCAAATGAAGGGGAAACAGAGACAGTCACCTAGAGGAGGTAAAAGAGGAGGAAGAGGAGGGAGTGAAGGAGGAGGTGAAGAAGGAGGAATAACAGGAGGATAAATAAAGGAGAAAGAGGAGAAGGAAGAGGAAGTCTTTTTACTTTTAAGTATGTGGGACTTTTTTTGGGGGGTTCACACCCAGCAGTGCTCCTGGTTCTGTGCTCAGAAATTGCTCCTGGCAGGAATGGGGGACCATAAGGGATGATGGGATTTGAACCACCATCCGTCCTGGGTTGGCTGCATGCAAGGCAGATGCCCTACTGCTGTGCTATTTCTCTGGCTCCATGTGGAACTTTTTCTTGATTGATAGAAGCATGATCATAGCCAACAACCACCATCAGAGTTATTGGAAGAGTCAAGAGACAACAATAGTGTTAAGAGCACCCATGGATGGATGTAGGTGGTAGGAATGTGATTCATTTGTGTGTTGTGGGGAGATTGCTTTAGTGGTCCTGCAACTGAGAACTACTTCAAAATGGGCATTTCAATGCAAAACAAGAGGGAGAAAGACATAGCGAGAGGGAAACAAGGTGGGGATAAACATAGGGGGGACACTCGGAGTTAGAGCTAATGGGTGTTCTGGAAATTAACTGAGATAGAAATGGGAAACACACACACACACACACACACACACACACACCTGAATCCTGCTGGATGAACATGCAGAGACCAGCCCAAGGTCCCCTGCATGTGAGTGGGGTCCTCTGTGAGGGAGATAAACTTGGTGCAGAAAAGAAATCCCTACCTTAGCCAACAGGAGGTACTGTGGGCCCAGGAACTGTAATGGCTGTTGGGAATTGGGGGCCTCAGGACACAGTTCTGCTCTGACCCTGTAGTGCTGGGTTTCCCCAGACCACAATGCTCAGGAGCCTTCAGGGTTGTACCTGGTGGTGTTCAGGGGCCATGTGGTTCCAGAGATTGAGCCTGGGACAGGTGCAGGCCCAGCATATGGTGTATCCTCTCTTTCAACCTCAGTGTTTAGTGTTCAAGCACTACTAGGCTGTCCCCTGATGCAGAGCTGTGAAGGAAAGGAGGAGTGGAATCTGCATGGCTGGTTCCTATTGGTTGGTTTTGTGGACGCTGGGCACAGAGTATGGCCCAACACCAAGGAGCAGAGGCCAAGACAAGGTCATCACCCATCCTGAGCCTGGCTTACTGGTGGCCCAAGATATGCAAGTCACTCTGTCTTTTTGTTTGGGGGCCATACACAGTGGCGTCCAGGTGTCACTTCTGGTTCTGTGTTCCAGAAATTACTCTTGACAGACTCAGGGGAGCATATGGGATGTAATCTTGGTTGGCCACATGCAAGGCAAATGCCCTTCTTGCTGTGCTATTACTCAGACCCCCTATTGGTCACTCTTGCACCTACCTTCACACCTGTCCAATAAAATGGGCATGTAAAACTCATTGGATGAGTAAGGAGCCTAGCATCAGGTGTTTACTCCTTTGTATTCTTCTGTTTAGGGGCCACACCCCACTATTTTCAGGCCTTACTATAGCTCTGGCTCTGGGTGCTGAGGATCAAGCCTTGGTCATTACCTTACCTACTGTGTTGTCTCTCCAGCCCCATGGCACCAAGGGGTTTAAACTAAAATTAAGATGCATTCAAGACACACTAATGTACAATGTAGCTGCAGGGCTGGAAGGAAGGCCTTCCCATCTCTTTACCTCAGGACAGGGCAAGGGTGGCTTCTGTCGGCCACAGCAGGGCCACAGCTTAGGGAATCTGGCTCCCCCTATCTCTTGATACTTCCCTAATAGCCTGATGTAAAGACCCTTCATAGAAGAACTGAAAGGAAGACACATGTCTATCTACTATACTGTTGCTCTGGCCTTTAATTTCTCTTCTTGACTTAATAAAGAGGTTTCTGGTACTGAACACCCCCCCCTCCAAATTTGGTGCTCATAGAAGAGCAGGTTGGGCCACGCCCAAACAGATGTGGGGCAAAACTGAATACAGGCTGTCCAGCTTGGGGGTGTCAACCTGTTGGTGTAGCTGGGAGCTTCAGTGTCATTCCCATAACCTACTAAACATCAGCTGAAAGTTGGAAGAAGACTAGCCTAGCACTGACTCTCTGAATCTGGTTGTAATCTGGATCCTCAGTTTATTTAAGGCCAATGGTCTTTAAAAAAATAAGTAAAAGAAAAAACAAACTGCCTTTCGTTTGGCAGTTAAAAAAAATTAAACCATTTCTTTTCATTTTTGGATTTAAAAAAAAAACCACCCATTTTTCTCGCCATCAATTCAGCAATAGAGAGTATTCCAGGAGTGACTGTCTCTCGAATTTATGGTCCTGATCTTCTGAAGGAGGGAAAGAGTCCTGGGCAAGAAATGGGGAAGCTTGCCCAGAGGGTTCATTTTTCTGCTCTGTATATAGCCTCAAGCGCAGGGGTCTCAAACTCGCCACCTGCAGGCCGTTTGAGGCCCTCCGTACAACATTTTGTGGCCCTGCCCTAGAGGAATCTTTTATGTTTTGTTTTGTTTTAGTTGCTTTGGGTCACACCCCCCAATGTTCAAGGCTTACTACTGACTTTGCACTCAAGGATCACCCCGACTTTGCCTCCTGTGGCCCCCAGGTAAATTGAGTTTGAGACCCCTGCCTCAAGGAGTTCCCAACCAGCTTCTCTTTTCTCCCTGCTGTCCTTCCCACCCTTCTAGAATAACCACTCCCCCAAAACCCAACAGGGTTTCTCCCCTAAGTCTCAGAACCTCTCTCTAATGTACCCAAAGCAAAGGATTGCTTCTACTCAATTTGAGCCTTGTCTTTGGAAATTTCATTTCATACTGAGGTGATTTCTTTTGCTTCTCTGTGTTCTCCAAAACAAGATGGGGATTAAGACCTGCAACATCAGCAACATTGTGTGTGTGTGTGAGTGTGAGTGTGTGTGTGTGTGTGTGTGTGTGTGTGTGTAGGGGACTGAATGAAAGATACACCTTGTCCCCTTTGGAGCAGTCGAAGGACAGTGGCAGTAAGGAATCAGTAAGTAACACCTGCTATTGGTGGCTGTGGGACAGTCCCAAGTTGGCATTGATGAAGGAACATCAGAACACTGAAGAAGGGTGAAGTGTCACATTCTCTAGGAGATTGGTTAAGGTTTAATTCCCATCGAGCTCCCAGACAGGAAAGGCAATTTCATTGCCCTGTCTGGCAATTCCCATTCCCCTGTCAAGGGAAACAGTTCCAGTTGTAGAGATCCACAGAAAATAATTCACACAGTGAATGGGTTCAGAAAATCCAGTGCTTAAGCAAGGAATTCAAACCTCAAAAGCTTTCTGCTCCTAAGATGGAGTGCAGCTTAGTGGAAGAAGACCAAAGAATGAGCCTCAGCCTTCCTCAGACCCTTGCTTTTATTGACAAGAATCAAGTACCATCCTAGTGTGGGAGCAGAATACTAAGTAAGGAATAATCCAATATACTATCACCAGGTCACACTCTAGGGTGGTGTACAATTATTGATTAGGGTAGGATCAGTAACCCAACAGAGGAAACATGAGGAACCATGGACCATGAGGACCCAGATCAGGCATGAAAGATGCCAGAAAGCCAGGGAGTCACACCACACACACACACACACACACACACACACACAAAACTACTAGCTTTGTTGAGTATCTGGTGCTTAATAGTTTTACAATGAAAGACAATTTGGTTGAGGTAATTTCAAAGATTAGGATTTTGTCAGTCTTTTGTGAGTGGGTAGACTAGATGTTTCTGTTTGTTTGGGGGGGTCTATTTTCTTTGTGTGGAGTGTCTCCTCAATAAGAAGCATCGAGAGCCCTTTGATAGCATGGGAGTGTCCTTCACCTCAGGTGAAAAATAGCATCATCTTGGTCACATGATTCTTCTTTCCTAATTGCTTTGAACAAAATCAGGTTTCTTTCAGAAACAAAGAAGACATCAATGTAGGTCAGTGTCCATGGTGGGGAGGGGTAGTTTGTAGACTACTGTTGATGTGACAGAACTCAGGGACAGAAGAAATATGGCTTCTAGAAAGTTCTGTGGAAAGTTAAAGGAGGGCTGAGCAGCCCAAAGATAACCTGTTTCTTTTAAGAGTTAAGAATGTCTTAAGTGGGGGGGCTGGAGCAATATTATTACTATAGATAGGATGCTTGCCTTGCACAAGACTGACACAGGGTTCCATCCCCAGAGTCCAATATAGTTCGCCAAGCACCACCAGGAGTGATTCCCGGGTGAAGAAACAGGAGTAACCCTTGAACACTTCCAGGTATTGCCCCAAAACAAAAAACTAAACAAAAAGTCCTAAGTGGGGTCAATTCTGTGCTCATTCCATGGAACCATCTGGATATTGGAGTGTAAGATTGGGGAGCTTGGTGGATGTTATTCTAGAAGCAATTCACCAGAGCCAGCACCAGCTCCTTTTCAAGCCCCTACAGATGCAACCAATTGCCTCAGTTTCTCCCAGCAGCCACAGACTTCCTCGTGTCAGAAGGCAGTCCGGTCCTGAGAGGAGAAAGAGGAGGTGACAGCGGATCTGACAGGCAGAGAGCAACCAAGGAAGCAATTAGAGGGAGGAAGTCCTTGAAACTCCAAGGAGAAATGGGATCCAGACCTGCCGCCCTGCGAGCTGAGGAGGACCAGCATTAGGCGCCTGTGGCTTAATCTGCAAAATTCTTTCAAGAAGCTGGAGGCCTGAATGAGGGACCAGCTTCCCAGTTCTGGGCAGGAACAGCTTCACATGGCAGCTACAGCTTTCTGGGAGAAGTGGAGGAAACAGGCCGGCGAACATTCAGGAAGCAACGAAGCATCTGGACCAAGCATCCAGTGGCTGAGGTGTTCATTCGCCTTTACTTCCTGCTCTAAACGTGGCTCAAGGGACCAGCAAAGCTCACCTCAGCCAGGACTCCAGCCAGAAACACAAACGTGGATTTCTCAGGAAGACAGACTGGAGAATTAATTCTCTCACAAGAAGCATTCACTTAATTTTTCCAAATTCAATTTACATGCATCTTTTGTGTTTAATTTAGGAACCTCAGCCAGTGATGCTCAGGGCTTACTCATGGCAGTGCTGGGGCACCTATGAAGGGCAAAGCAAATGCCCTTCCCACCATAATGGTGCTCTAGTAGTTTTTCATGCATGATGACACTGATGACACTCAGAGGTTTACTCCTGGCTATGCACTCAGAAATTGCTCCTGGCTTAGGTGATCATATGAGGACACTGGAGATTGAACCTCGGTTAGTCCTAGGCTAGCACGCCCAAGGCAAATGCCTTATCGTTTGCACCACTACTCTAGCCTGTCATGCATTTTTATTGAAACGGATTTCATACACCCAGCCAAAGCCCCTGTCTAATGCAATCATCAAGTAGACATAAGTTTATTTTTAACTATAGGTTTGACTCTATGGACCTATCAGAAAACCTAGAGTTGCCAAATTTAAATGATTTATTCCTAAGACATTCTCGACTTTGTTGTGTGCTCTGTACTCCCCACCAGGCTGTTTTCAGACCTCCCTGAAGTTGGCCATACAGAAAGGCAGACTCCCGGATCTCTAAACTTTAGTGGATTGTCCAAAGTGAGTTCTGCTCAAATGAGACTCTTTCTATGTCCAGAAACATTGGGGAAGGATCAGTTAGCCTTTAAACAGTGTTAGCAAAAACTGGGTGCATATGAAAGCAAAGCCTTTCTAAGTATGGTTGGCAGTAGGATGTATGAAAGATGGATGATTCTAAAGGTTTAGAACAGGAAAGTTTGGGGGTGATCAGCATTCACTCTCTTGACTGTGGTAGTGGACACAGGACCCTGTGTTTGTCAGCACTCATAGAAATGGATAGTGTCAGTTAAATGACTCCACTGCACATGAAGAACTATCATGGAACATTCTAGAAAAAGCGTGCTTAGAGGCAAAGTTGAGTCTATTGGTCACTGTTGTAATCATATGGGTTTTTATCTACTTTGAGTTCTCTTAGTTGTCAGCCCTAGAATTTGCCCTAAGATGTGTCTGGATCAGGTCGTCCCCTTCTCACCATATCTTATAAAACTTCTCTGTTTAAAAGGAACAATCTGGCCCAGCTCAGCTTATTTTTCAAAAGCCCCACAGGTATCCCTGGTCCCCGGGATCTGATGCTTCTCTTAATTACAAGCTCTTGTCTCTAGCAATGGCTTCCTAGAGCTTTGAGCTTCTCTCTACAATTCCCAGGGGGGAAGAGGACAGAGCACTGAAAAAGAATGTTTTCAAGAACAGTCTACACTCTACACTCTAGAGAGTCAAGACCCTGATGGTCTGAGTCACACAGCGAAGTATGATACATTTTAAGAGCAAAGGCCCTGTGGTCTTAGGAAACTATGCTTCTATTCCAATGATATGAAAACATCAAATTCTAATCATATCTAATACCTGAGACAAAACCAAGGCAGGAAGTTCAGACAGAGGCTGTTTAGGGAAACGAGATCAAAGCTGAGTATGACTAAAAAAAATCAAATAAACAAAAGAATTCTAGGATGAAAATGCAGTGAAATGGGTTATCTTTGGGCAATGGGTTTTAAACTTGATTTTTTCCCTTCTATTTTGATGAAGTCCCACCTAAGGACTTCCTTCTCTTTTACTCTGGCTTATGCAAACTTTTCTTTTTTTTTATTTATGGAAATATTATGTTACATGCACAGTGGAGTTGAGAAATAAAACCTCTTGTAAGCAAATAGGAAAGTAGAAGAGTGTTTCTCATTTTCTAAAGATACAGTTCAAGATGATAGAAATAAAAATAGAAACGCAGTTTCTGTGAATAATCGAACCAGTGGCAAGTTGAAGGCCAAGCCAAGGTGTGTGTGTGTGTGTGTGTGTGTGTGTGTGTGTGTGTGTGTGTGTGTGTGTGTGGGGACTGGTGTGTGTGCTGTGCTGGTGTGTGTGTGTGTACTTACCACTGGCACTTGCTAAGATGTTTATTCTACAGTAGAATAGAGAGAAACTTTCACTGAGTATTCATTTCCTGTTACTAAAGTGCCTGCACACAGTGACAATAAGAAAGGCATAAAGGCTAGAGAGTTAGAGGCCAGATCAATAGCACAAAAGGCAGAGCATTTGCCTTGAATATGGCCAACCCAGATTTGATCCCCAGCATTCCATATGATCCCCCAACCTGAGCCTGCCTGGAGTGATTTCTGAGTGCAGAGCCAGGACGAACTCTGATTACTGTTGAGTGTGGGCATCGTCCCCCCAAAAGGCTGGAGAGGTTGAATAGGGTAGGGCACTAGCTTAGCAAGCGACTGACCTGGGTTCAATCCCCAACATCCAAAATGGTCCCCAAATACCACTAGGAGTGATTCCTGAGTGCAGACTCTGGAGTAACCCCTGAGCATTGCCAGGTGTGGCCCCAAAACAAAACAAACAAAAGGCATCTAAATTCCTCTTATGGTTCCAGAGGCCACTAGACACCTACAATCTATCTATTGGTGGGAATGAGAAGACTTTTAAGAGCTCATCAGTAGAGTCTTCCTGGACCAAGACTGTGGCTAAATCTGACTCTGCTGGGCCCCTTAAGCATGACAGACATTTTGAGGCTTCCCCCAGCTTGTTCCAGCCTGGGAACTTTGATCGTCTCTGGCATTCATCCCCTGAGGATTTGCTTCGGCTGAGGTGAGTCTTCCCGGGCTGTAGACAGTGGATAAAGCTAACTCTGCCGGGCCGCTTAAACCCACCTCTTAAGGGGTTGAAGCAATGAATACCACCACAACAAGTAGAAAAATCCACAATACAAGCATGACAATGGGGAAACTACGCAGACCAGCATCAGGCATAGAGAATGAAGATGTCAACTCTGATGACCCAACAACGGCGAACCACCTAGTTAGTCTTTCAGATATGGAGTTTAGAGAAGAAATATGGAGGATGTTCACAGGACTCAAGGAAAGTATAGAACAGAACACTAATAAGAATCAAGAGAATATGAAGATAGAAATCAGAAAACACCAAACTGAAATATCAGGTCAAATAACAGGTCTGAAAAACTCAGTAAATGAATTGAAGGACTCAACGGATAAGCTCTCCCACAGGGGAACAGCAGCTGAGGATAGAATTAGTGTGCTGGAAGATGAGATACATAACAACTCCATAGAGCAGAAGAGACTGGAAAAAAGCCTAAAGCAAATGATCAGACAATGGAAAAATTACTCAAAGAATATGAACAGATAAAAATAGAAGTCAAGAGATCATCAGTAGACCCAGGGATCCCACCAGTGATTCTCTGCCAGCCAACCCAAATGTTCTATGTAAGTGCCTGAGGATATGGTGCTGATAAGGCCCTGCAGTATTCCATAACCTTAAGGGCTATGCCCAGTGATGCTTGGGGGGACTATAAGGTGTTGAGATTCAAAACCTGGTCATCTAGCAGAAATTCCCTTAGTGTAGGTGATAAACAACCTTAATTCCACCAGACATCTCATGTCCCTTTTGCCTCAGAACCTCACCTCTTTGTGAGGCTGAGGCTAAAGGTATAGGATGTTGGGGTTGTTGTTTTACTTATCATGGGTGGTCAGAGAAAGCTTTACTAAGGGGATGGTATTTGAGAGAGGATGAAAAATTTAGTGAGGAAAGAGAGCATATAATATGGCAGGCAGGGCATGTTCTAGGCTGTGGGAAAGTCAGTGTTTAGTCTGAGAAGAAAGTAAGCTTAAGAAATGAAGAAAGATCAGCAGGCAAGGGAGAAATAAGTCAGAGGAAGTGAGATGAAAGTGAAGTTCAAGACCTAGGTTGAGGCAAGTTAGAGATATATAGACTGTGTAATGAACTTGGAGTTTATTCAAAAGATGAAAAAAGTCAATGCTGGTGTTAGTGTAGAGAATATCATGTCAGCTATATAGTTAATTGGGTCCATTTCACAAGCAAGCAAGAAGGGATAAAAGTAAGGAGAGAGCAAAGTGTCATTGGTATAGATGATTGCACTTAAATTGAATGACTTTATTTGGCATTTATTTGAAAGTACAGGTGGTAAGATTTATCTATCAGGTGAAGGATCCAAGGGGAAAAGAACATTTTGACTTGACACCAGAGAAATGGGCCTGACATCAGGAACAGTGGGGAAGGAGCAATTATTGGAGCAAATATCAAAAGTTGAGTCCAGATATGTGAAATCTGAGATGCTTATTGGACATCCAAGTCATGTCACATGGGCCGATGGATAAATAAACCAAAGCTTAGGCAAGTTGCTTAGAGATTTTCACTTGGAAGGCAAAGTAAATAGCTGAAAAAGTATTTAAGCTCATGACTTAAGCAGTGAATAGGAAGACAAAAAGAGGAGAATTGGGATGAACAAAGCCAAGAGAAAGGAAAGGGAAGGCATAGAGAGGAGAAAGATCCAGGAGAGAGATGAGTCTTAGCACACAAAGTATTGGAGAATTGGAGTGGGAGATTATCACAAATACCAAGCCGTGGCCAATTAGGTAAAAGAAGCTAGAAAGCCAGTGAAGAAAGTCCTCTGAGTTTTAGAGAATCAAGGACTGAGATTGGACCTTCTAATTTGGCCATGGAAGATTATTGGTAACTGCCAAAGCCATTCTAGTGGAGTGTCTGAAGAAGAGAAAGAAGCAACAGGACAAAACCAGTAGGTCTGGATAGCGCTCTCCCCACTTTGGGGGCAAGTTTTGCTATAAATGGAACCATGGAAATTGAATAGTCAAGGAGCTATTGTGACATATGTGCATTCTAATTCTTTTTGAGAGGAGAGGAACCTGCAGTGTAAGAGTAAGCCATGGCTTTTTGCTCAAGGTTCAGTCCTGGAGAACTTTGGGGGCCATATGAAGTGTCAAAGATTGAACCCAGGTCAGATACATGCAAGACACACGCCATACTTGCTGTACTATCGCTCAGACCTTCTGTGGTCTAATTCTTGAAAAGGAAATCATGATGCCTGGAAGTAAGGGGGCCAAAGAAGAAACAAATTTATGATGAGATGAACAAGAACTGGAAGGTTAAAAGGGAATAGGAGAGAGAGATACATACAAAGAAAGGGAGAGAGAGAGAGAAAGAGAGAGAGAGAGAATATACAGAGGGTAAAGTATTTGTCTTGCATGTGGCCTATCTGGCTCAATCTCTGGAACCACAGATGGTCCTTCCAGCTCCACCGGCAGTGATCCTTAAAATAAAACAGAAACAGGAGTAAGCCCTGAGTCCCACTGGGTATGCCCCATTCTCTTGGCTCTTAAGGCTGAAGTCAAGAGGCACAAAAGTAGCTCATCCTGAGAATTGAAAGATGGGAGAGTGATCAATCCACCAAGAATGAGTCAGCACATTTGATTAATGGAGGAAGAAAATGATCTTTTATTCAGTTCTTGCATTTTCTCAGTGAAATAAGCACCAAGGTTGTCAGCTGAGAATGAGGCAGTAGAAGGAAAAGACTGGGGGCAGGAAATGTGAACAGTGGCAGAAGGAATTTGTAGTAATGGGATTACCAGGCAATGGACTGTGTGAATTTAGAAATCTGAATTTCTCCAAGGAATACCTTTTATTGTCACTTCTCATCCTATAGTGAGATCCCTCAGGTGGATTTAAGATCACAGAACATAATTCCATGTGGGTATTAATCTTTCACAAGACATGATGCTAATACAGAAGGTTTAACTCCGAAGCTCTCATCTGCTCTAATATTTTAATATTTTGAATGACTGTTTTCTTAGACAATGACTGGGAACCTTTAGATTACAACATCATCTGGCCCCAAGGATGAAAATCTGAGGAAAATATAACCAGATACCAAGGACTTGTGTAAATACATTTTCCAGGACTATTGGGAGGTGCGTTTATCCAACCTTCATCCTGAAACTCAATCATATCCTGTTCTGAAAAGCACTGCTTTGAGGTCATATTGAAGAGATTTATGTCATTTAGTTTGCTTCCTGAGGTTCCTAGGCTGAGAGGTTTTCATTATTTCTTGAAGCAAGTACATTCTTGGGCTTTAAACAGAAGCCTGCTGTGTTCCTGACCATCATACGGGGACACCGAAGATTTTGAAAAATGTTCATTTCCCCCAACTAGAACTAGAACCAAGAGATTTGATCCCAGAGACTTCATCCGAATGTGAAAATGTCTAGAGACGAAAGTAGAAGAGATTTGAGGGACTTTAAAAAAAGTAAAAAAAAAAATGGAGCTGGAGAGATAGCACAGCAGTAGGGTGTTTGCCTTGCATGCAGCCTACCTAATTTGGTTAGATTCCTGGCATCCCATGTGGTCCCCCAGCCTGCCAGGGGTGGTTTCTAAGTGCAAAGCCAGGAGTGACCCCTGGGCATTGCTGGGTGTGGCCCAGAAGCCAGCCAATTAATCAATAAATAAAATTTAAAAAATGTAAAAATAAAACTCACAATGGGTGAGGATGATGAGACAAAGTCAGGGTAGGGAGAAGCCAGATTTAAGAATCTTTGCATCTGAGAAAAAAACATCAACTTCTGGTCAGAAGGGGAACTTGAAGGTGGCAAGCCTGGAGGATAAGACACCAGTTAGGTGGCAGTGCAGCAACTGAGACTGAAGAAATGGGAATTCGTGGGTGGAGAGAGAGTAGAGGTTCAAACACACACCTTGCTATTGACCCCAGTTGGATTTCCGAAGCCATATGTTCATTTTCCTAGCAACACTGGATACACAGACACTGCCAAGATGACCCACGGAATCCCTATTATCCTTGATTTCTAGCACCAAACTGCTTGTTTGACTGGTTGGTTAAAAATCATTAGTAGTCGGGGGCCGGGCGGTGGCACTAAAGGTAAGGTGCGCCTGCCTTGCTTGCGCTAGCCTTGGACGGACCACGGTTCGATCCCCCGGTGTCCCATATGGTCCCCCAAGCCAGGAGCAACTTCTGAGCGCATAGCCAGGAGTAACCCCTGAGCGTTACCGGGTGTGGCCCAAAAACCAAAAAAAAAAAAATCATTAGTAGTGGCCCCTCATATTCAGACAACCCCTCAAAACAAAATGGAGTCCCCAACTCAGAAAAGGCAATAGTCATAAAAAGAAGTAAGAAACAGGGCTGGCGATGAGGCTCAAGAAGGAGAAGTCATGCCTGGCATCGCCAAAGCCCTGAGTTCAATTCCCACCAATCATGTTCCAGAAGTGGCCCTAAAACTAAAAAATATACATAAATATACATATTTATATATAAAAATATATAGAAGGGATGGGCAATAGGAATTGATTAATGAATGGAATTTGGGAATACCAGATTGGTCCTTATCAAGCTTCTTGGTTAATGGGGTTGCTGTTATAGTGGATTCAAATGACCAAAAAGACCACGCCTCATACTTCTCATCTACAGATGAGCATTGTAATGCCTAAGAAGAGGTTTGAGAACTCTGCAGGTTTCTTCCTGACTGGAATATGACTGGAACCAGCTGAATTCCACCAGTGCCTCTCTCTGTTTCTCTCTCTCTCTCTCCCTTCCCCCCCTCTCTGTTTCTCTCCCTCTATCTTTCTCTCTCTCACACATATGTTTGTGTCATAATATTGGATAGACACGAGTTTGTTTTCTGTTTTGGGACAACACTGGATGATGCTCAGGGCTTAGTTCTTACTCTGTACTCAGGGGACCATGTAGGAAGCCAGGGATTGAACCCAGGTCAGCTGCATTTACAAGGAAAATATTCTACCTACTGTGCTATCACTCCAGCTCCAGATGGTGAAAGGTTTTGCTTGGTTTTCCACTTGCTCTGCCATAAATGGCTTAGCATTTCCCCCTGGAGAGATTGCTCACACATAGCTTCAATTTTGGTCCTCAGGGATGGGTGCCAGGAAGGTCGGGCGGTGGAAAAAGAACTGAGGGGACTGGGGGAACTGTGGTGTTTCTAAATCTAAACATACAGCTCCCAGGGGACCTTAGGATGGGTGTTGGTGTGGAATAGCAGTAAGTGTCATTGAGAGACACTTTCTTTTTGCTTAAAGAAGATAGATTGGTAAAGGGGTTTTGAGGGATTTCTTTTCTGGGTTATCTATGTGAAATAAGTCTAGGCCCTGCTGATTTAAACCTAGCTGGTGGGAGACCAGAGTTTACTCCACAAAGTCCTTGTATGTTTCTATACTTATCTAACGCCCTGGAAAAAATAACAATGAAAAAGCAAACCATGGGGATATTATTCTGTCATGTTGCACTCACATCTGTCATTCATGTTTAACAATGGGACAGACAGGAAGTCTGTTTTATAGGTACCAAATTTCTTTTTGAGTACCGTTTTTAGGAACACATTAAACTGTTCCAGTTTTTTGCTGTCACAAACGGTATGGAGATATCTTCCTATTGCATCCCAAAGCATCTGGGTAGTTATTTCTATGAAACAGAATCAGAACAGTTGAATTTCTTGGTTCATAATTTTTAGAAGTTTCTCAGAAATCTAGATGCATGTTGCTATGTGGCCGTGTGGCCTCCCAAACTGTTGTATTGAGTATTTCACTTGAAAACAGTAAATCTTAGGGGCCGGAGTGATGGAGCAGAGGTAGGATGTTTGCCGTGCATGCAGCTGACCCAGGATGGACCATGGTTCGATTCTCCTGTGTCCCATATGGTCCCCCAAGCCAGGAGCAATTTCTGAACCTATAGCCAGGAATAATCCCTGAGTGTCACCGGATGTGGCCCCAAAACAAACAAAATAAAAAAATGGTAAATCTTATATCTTTGGCCAAATTTCTAGGTAGCACAGATGAAGTTATTAATTTGAGGCTTGGGATCGCTCCATGAATCTACAGGTCCTGGGCATCTTTCCTAAATGTCATTTTTTCCCTTAAATTTCTATCTTGCTTAAGTTGATTTGGGAACTCTGACATTAAATAATTGACATTAAATAATTTTTTTTTGTTTTGTTTTTTGTTTTGTTTTTTTAGTTTTTGGGCCACACCAGGTGACACTCAAGGGTTACTCCTGGCTATGCATTCAGAAGTTGCTCCTGGCTTGGGGGACCATATGGGACGCCGGAGGATCGAAGTGCGGTCCGTCCTAGGCTAGCGCTGGCAAGGCAGATACCTTTTGAGACTGGCGCCACAGCACCGGCCCCACGGTTTTTTTTTTTTTTAATTGGAAAGAATTTGCAACTAGATGTTCTGTTTTGTTTGTTTAAGGGTGGGGAGCCACACCTGATAGGGCTCAGGGGTTACTCCTGGCTCTGTACTCAGAAATTATTCCTGGTGGTCTTATATGGAATGCCAGGGATTGAACCTGGGTCAACTGTGTGTAAGACAAACATTCAAACCACTGTGCTATCGCTCCAATCCCTGTTTTATTTTATTTTTTAACTTGGCTAATGATCAATAGTTTTATGCCACTTCAACAACTTTAGCAGCTGTGCTTGAGTGAGTGGGTGGGTTTTGAGGATTGAACCCTGGCTCTCTCAGTGGGAGGCCTCATTTCTACCACTAAACTATACCCCTGACCTCCAATTTGACGAATATGAACATGACTGGACTTTTCCTAGCTTCTGACTTCCTTTCTCTACAACTCATAATAGTAGGTGGAAGTTGCTTAAGTAACTAATGACCTCCACCATCTCTTTAGAAATACTGGTTCTTTTTTGTAGTTATATGTGGTTGGCAACAGACCTGGTGGTTACCAGTTTCATCTTTCTGATCTAGAAGAGCATGGACACCTATTGACCGATAATGTTGGCTTCATGACTTTGGGGTCCAAAAGAAGTTTGGCAAGTAGAACAGAAACTTGGGAACAGGACAATGGATAGGACAGTTGCCTGGCAAGCACTTGATCTGGATTTAATCTCTAGCACTATGTTATGGTTCTCCAGGTGTGATCCCTAGGCACTGACTGAGCATAGAGCCAGGAGTACTAGCCTTCAGTACTGCCAGAAGTGGTCCCCAAACAAACAAGAAAGCACAAAAGCAGGCAGGTTTGGGTGCTGGTCACTTTTCTAACAGAACAATCTTAAACTTTCTTGGTTTGTATTTTCGAACTTATTATGTGGGCTCATGTGACCAGTTTGATTTCTTGGTCTGTAGGAACACTGGTGAAAGAGGCAAGGAGAGCAATCTCCACTCATTTCACAGAAAAAAATGTTAAAATATGAAATGAAGCACCAAGACAAGCCAATTTATAGATATTCTTTATTTCTGAATGGCTTTCCCAAATACTTCAACAAAACCAGAAATATTTAGATTTCCAGTTTTCTAACTAACCAATATGAGGCACTCATTCTTGGTTCCTTGTTTGCATTGAGTGAGAATTTCCAGACCTTGTTTTCTTTTTAAGCCCTCCACACATCAAAAGCCTAAGAGTTTGCAGAAGGAAATTAATAATTTTCTAAGAATAATGTGTCAGAATGTACATTTGAGGGTCAAGATTGAGCATATATATTTATACATATATAATGCATTCTTTTTTTAAAAAAAAAGTCTATAATCATATATAAACTAAACTTAAGGTTAATTACATGTGTATTTTGGCTACAGTTAATAGGAGTTTAAAGGGGTTCTTTTGTAATGCATTTATTTTAAAATATAGTAAGAAAAAACATACTAAAAGAAATGCACACAAAGAAAGGCATAGGTGCAAATGTGTCTCTAAGTTCTCAGGCAGTACCAATTAGCTCTATGCACTTGGGACTCTGTGGGAAATGGTTGACAGGCCATGCAGGATGAGAGAACGATTATCTATTTTTTTTTTTTATCAAGACCTGGATCATGTGATAATGGAGTTGACTTTCTACCCATATGGCCACGGTCACTCTGACATCTACAGAGCGAATATGAAACTGTGTCAAGGCCTTATTGGTGGTCCTAGTGACATAGAATTCAGTCTAAAACCAAGATATTCATCCTTCATTTCCTTTCCTTCCTGATCTTTCTCAGTAAGAGGCAAATGGTAGAAATAGGGCTCGGGATGAGGCTCTCAGACACACTAGTGGTGTAGAGCTGTGTGTATCTGAATATTTGAACCAAAGAACCAAGAAAGCTGAAAATGAGACCCAAGCTACAACAACCAAACAAAAATACCCAAAGGCAATAGAGGGTAGGAGGACTGGTTCATGGTCAGAAGCTTGCCATAAAGAATAGGGGGGTGGGCACAGAATATTGTTAGGGCAGAGAGGGAACCACTATAACAATGAGAGTTAGAAAAAATCACTCTGGACAAGATTGGGTGCTGAAAGATGGGAAAGGGATATGCATGGTTCCCCTTCAGTAACAATATTGCAAACCATAATGCCTAAAAGGGAAGAAGGGAAGGTGAGAAAGAAAGAAAGAAGAAAGGAAGGAGGGAAGGAAGGAAGGAAGGAAGGAAGGAAGGAAGGAAGGAAGGAAGGAAGGAAGGAAGGAAGGAAGGAAGGAAGGGAGGGAGGGAGAGAGGGAGGGAGGGAGGGAGAAAGGAAGGAAGGAAAGAAGAAAGGGAGGAAGGAAGGAAGGAAAGAAGGAAGGGAGGGAGGAAGGAAGGAAGAAAGGAAGGAAAGAAGGGAGGGAGGAAGGAAAGAAGGAAGGGAGGGAGGGGGGAGGAAGGAAAGAAGGAAGGAAGGAAAGAAGGGAGGGAGGAAGGAAAGAAGGGAGGGAGGGAGGGGGAAGGAAGGAAAGAAGGAAGGGAGGAAGGAAGGAAGGGAGGGGGGAAGGAAGGAAGAAGGAAGGAAGGAAGGAAGAAATGAGGGAGGGGTGAAGAAAAAGAAAGAAAGAAACGAAGAAAGAAAGAAGAAAGAAATAAAAATAAAGAAAGAGAAATAAAGAAAGAAAGAAAGAAAAAAGTGAGAGAGAAAGAAAGAAAGAAAGAAAGAAAGAGAAAGAAAGAGAAAAAGAAGAAAGAAAGAAAGAGAGAAAGAAGAAAGAAAAAGAAATAGAATGAAAGAATGAAAGAAAGAAAGAAAGAAAGAAAAGAAAGAAAGAAAAAGAAAGAGAAAAAAGAAAGAAAGAAAGAAAGAAAGAAAGAAGAAAAAGAAAGAAAGAAAGAAAGAAAGAAAGAAAAGAAAGAAAGAAAGAGAAAGAAAAAGTATCTATCAAAGAGATAGGTGGAATATAAGGAAGGGAGGAGTGGAGGAGGCAAACTGGGGACATTGGTGGTGGGAAATGTGCACTGGTGAAGAGTGTTGGACATTGTATGACTGAAACTCAATCATGAACAACTTCATAACTATATCTCATGATAATTCTATCAAGGAATTTAAAAATTAAAAGATGTGCCTGTTAGGGAGGCAGGCTGGAATGAGAGGGAAACCGAAGTCATTAGTGGAGGGAAGTTTATACTAGTAATGGGACTGAAGTTAAAAATGTGTGTTTGGGGGTCAGAGTGATAATACAGGACACTTACCTTGCATACAGTTCACTTGGATTTGATCCCTGGTAACCAAATGTTCCTCAGGGCCTTCACAGGAGTGATTCCTGAGCACAGAGGCAGGAGTAACCCCTGAGCACAATTGGGTATGGACCCCCCAAAATTCAAACATCTGAAATATTAATAGCTTTTGTAAATCACAATACTTCAAATTAAAAAAATGAAAACCAGAGACAAAAACTACAAGGCCTTAGCATTTCTTGTTAATTCCTGTAACTCAGGCCCTTGTAAACTTATGCTTCTGTGGCCACAAGTCTTTTCCAAGTGCTGGGAAAGACTCGCAATTGCTAGAGCAGATATAAACAGCTGGGCTGTATTCTGGAATGATCCATGACAGAAATGTCATTGAAAACAATTAGGGTGAATTCAGTTTACTTGAGCAGCAGAACAGAAACTTTTCTTTTTTAATCTAGGTTAAACAGAAGGTAAAAACTGCCAAATAATAGATAGCTTCAAATGATTCACATTTGAACAAAACTAGCTGAAGTCTTGGAGTCAAAGAGATTTCTCCTGGGTATAAAAAATGGGTTGGCAAAGTCTTCTCTGTTTTTGGTTTGGGGCCACACCTGCAAGTGCTCATTGGCTACTGTCTCCTGGCTCATGCTTGGGGTCACTCCTGATGGTCCTCAGGCCACCATGTGGTGTCAAGATTTGCTCTCAACCCTTCAGCAAAGCATGTGCTCAGCCGACTGGGCTCTCTGACCCCTGGCAAGTCTCCTTAAGGGACACACATGTTAGCTGGCATTGTACATGGGCTGCTGTTACAGGTACAAATAAAGATGCCTTTCTCTTTGCCAGACAACCGGAAGATCAGAGTCAATGGGACTAAGGAACCCATCGAATTTAAATCGAATCAGTGGTTTGGAGCCACAGTGAAAGCTCACAGAGGCAAGGTGGTGGTGAGTATCCTCTGATGTCTGGGGGAGCTGCTCTGGAATGTGGGTGCACATTAAGGGGTGAATCAGTGGAATGATCAACATCCTCTCCTGTGAGAACACATCAGACTTTCAGAGAAAAGACAGGGCCAAATTCTAAGTGCTGGAGTGATACTCAGTTACTCAGTAGGTAGGAATCTTGCCTTGCAAGCAGCAGACCTCGGTTTGATCTTCAGCATCCCAAATTGTTTCATGAGCCAGGATTAGGCCCTGAGTAGTGACAGGGGTGACCCCAAAACAAAAAGAAATAAAAGAAAAATAAAGAATAGAAGTCAGTGCCTAGGAGAAGGAAAGAATCTGTTAAGTAGAAGACAAAGGCTTGTTTTCCAAATCTGTCATATTTAAATCACTTGAAATATTTCCAAAACCACCAAGGAAGACAGAAAACAACTTTTCATTTATGAGGTGCATATTTTAGTAAGAGGTATTTATTGAGAGGTATTTAACCAGATCAGTTAGGTCACTGCAAATATTTCAAAACAACTAAGCAAGCTAGAAAAACAAAACCTTTATTTCTTAAGAGGTACATACTTTATTCAGAGGTATTGAGTGGTATTTATTAAGAGGTAGTAAGAGGTACATATTTTATTGCTTATGATTTCTTTAAAGGGCTTAAGTTCAACCATGAAAACAGAACAAGTACTATTAGGATGTGAAAAAGTTAATGCAGTTTACTATCACATTTCCTTTTTAAGAATATAAGCATTTTTTTTTTCTTTTAAAATGAAACTACTCGGACCAAAGAGTGACTCAGTAATTCAGAATATGTCTCACATGTGTGAGGCCCTGGGTTGGGTCCCAAACACCACGACATACACAAAACGGATTAAAATGTAACTGTGGGGGGGCCCGGAGAGATAGCACAGCGGTGTTTGCCTTGCAAGCAGCCAATCCAGGACCAAAGGTGGTTGGTTCGAATCCTGGTGTCCCATATGGTCCCCCGTGCCTGCCAGGAGCTATTTCTGAGCAGACAGCCAGGAGTAACCCCTGAACACCGCCGGGTGTGGCCCAAAAACCAAAAAAAAAAAAAATGTAACTGTGGGGCCCGGAGATATAGCACAGCGGTGTTTGCCTTGCAAGCAGCCGATCCAGGACCAAAGGTGGTTGGTTCGAATCCCGGTGTCCCATATGGTCCCCCGTGCCTGCCAGGAGCTATTTCTGAGCAGACAGCCAGGAGTAACCCCTGAGCACCGCCGGGTGTGGCCCAAAAACAAACAAACAAACAAACAAAAATAAAATGTAACTGTGGGGGCCGGGCAGTGGCGCTCGAGGTAAGGTGCCTGCCTTACCTGCGCTAGCCTAGGAGACGGACCGCGGTTCGATCCCCCGGCGACCCATATGGTCCCCCAAGCCAGGAGCGACTTATGAGCGCATAGCCAGGAGTAACCCCTGAGCGTCACCGGGTGTGGCCCAAAAACCAAAAAAAAAAAAAAATGTAACTGTGGACTTTGTGGCACACAGGATACATTAATTTTTTAAATTAAAAATTCAATGAAAATTGTAAAAAGAAAACTCCCAAATATGAATCTGATAGCTTTGAAGTATTATGACTGTCTAATTCCCACATCTTATTTGGAGCAATGATTCAGGTTTATGTTGCTGAAAAATGGATGTTCTCCTAAATGCATCTGGAAATTTTTTTGTTGGGGAAATATTTTTTTTAAACCATTGGCTTTCATTTTCTTAGAACAATAAAGAAATAACCTTGGCTTTTAGGATTTGTTTAAATCTGTTTGAGTTATGATTTAATAAGAGTAAGTATCTAAAGGAAATGCCTTGCTTTATTTGGACTGTGGTGAATACCCTGAAGAGGTTTTTGACATAAAGCAGATAATGTTTAAAATATTAGAGGACTGTTCTTGTTAGAAATCCAACATTTGCACTAATATAGATTTCATGATCCAAAATTAGTTTAAAAAATAACTTTTTCATTCGTTAATGGTGTAAGCTTATTAGAAAATATTTGGGGGCTAAAATAAAACTTTGATATGATTTTTGTCTTAACATTTTATCTGTGCCATGCAACTATGACCAATTTTTCCAATAACTGTAGATATCTTTAAAACTATTGAGAATAAAAAGAGATACAGCATGTTTAGAATAACTTGGAGACAAGCTTTCTTTTTCAAAATCCTGTGATAAGGAATTAGGATATATGTCCCACTCTTTAGAAGAGTTCTTTTTCTTGGAGTATTAAAACGTAGCAGAATAAAGTTACACTTGTACCTGATGCTGACTTAATTCTCAGAACTGCAAAAGAAAAATACTACAACAAGCATCATTTTGAATATCCAGATATCTTGTGCCTGTATTGGTTGTGGTGGGAGGTAGTTTTCCCCCAACCCCCATCAGGTGAGGCTAGTAAATGTCTGAAGGAGAATTTGGGGGAGCTGGCAGCATCGCAAACACCAGAAAAGAAATTTGTGTGTTTCTTTTGCTTTTGGGATCATACCTGGGCTTTACTCAGGGGTTCCTTTTGGCTCTGCACTCAGGATTCATTCCTTCACTGACCCCAGAGGACCATGTGGGGATGCTGGAAATTGAACCTGGGTTGGTTGCATAAAGGCAGATGCCCTATAAGCTGTACTATCACTTTCTGTTCCCAGAAAGAATTTTTATGGGCTAGGGACTGACTACAGTGAGATGGGAAATGAGAGCAGCTGGTAGAACATCAAGGATTATTATTGTAAGTGTTATTTTAGTATTGTATTATTATTGTAGGAATTATTATTATTCTTGCAATAAATACTTGGGGGTGATTATTGGAACCACATAGCACTCAGGGAAATGATTGAAAAATACTGGAGTTGCCTTCACTTCCCAGGCATAGTTTTGAGGTGTAATGCCACCAAAATAAAGGGCGAAGGCTAGTGATCTCATGTTTGAGGAGTTTGGAATTTTGTGGTCTTAGAAATAAGTACAGAAGGCGAACAATAAGGAAAGAAATTTTAGGTGAAGCATATTTAGGGGCATATTGAGCCTCAAGTCGAAAAGGTACCTGGGAACCCCACAGTGGGAACAAGCACCCTTTAATAGAGGTGCTTCTGATTAGGCTTTCTGATTAGGAGAAGGATGAGACACCCCAGATGGAGTAATTCTGTCCAAACCCCTGAGCCCAAGTTCACTGACAAGGAAAGAGGGTCATCAGTTGGAAAGACTGAAGGCTTTTCTAGAGATTAAATGAACTACATGTCCCCAAAATTGAGATGAGAAAAAAGACAAAGCAATATGGAAATTGAGTGAAAGAAAATTCCAGATTAAAGATGACAGATATGAAAACCAAGTGCATTACTGATCTTGAGCCATAAACAGAAACGATGATGAAGAAAAAGGGGGGGGGCGGAGAGATAGCATGAAGGTAACGCATTTGCCTTGCAATCAGAAGGTCTGTGGTTCAAATCCCGGCATCCCATATGGTCCCCTGAGCCTGCCAGGAGTGATTTCTGAGCCTAGAGCCAGGAGTAACCCCTGAGCGCTGCCGGGTGTGACCCAAAAACAAGACAAAACAAAACAAAACAAAACAAAAAAAGAGAAACGATGATGGTCAGTGATGTGGAAGCAGCTGGAGAAATGTGGGAGGAGGTGGATGGGATATTCAAAGGGTAGTAGCAAGCCCACTTTCCTGAAGGCCAGAGCAATAGCACAGCAGGTAGGATGCTTACCTGGTGTGCAGCTGACACAGTTTTCGAGCCCCGACATTTCATTTAATCCCCCAAACCTGCCAGGAGTGATTCCTGAGTTGCTAGGAGTAAACTATAAGCACCGCCAAGTGTGCACCCACCCCCAAAAAAAAACCCAAAAAAACAATAAACCTGACTCGTAATGGCCCTGGGATTAGAAGGTACTGATTGGTGATTGTGGTGTGGATGAAGGGCCACTTTCTCCTCACCAGATCTTAAAGAAGAGGCATATCTTTTTTTCTGCAAAATGGTTGCAAAATGGGTGCCTTTGTCTACAGCAGAGAAAAAGAGAAAAAAGATCTGGCAAGATGTGGACACAAGAATCATGAGTGAGTTGAGGTTAAAAAGTAGGCATGCATTTGAATTATAGTCCCACTAATTTTATGCCATTCAGTCATGATCACAAAATTTTGAAAATGAAAAAGACAGACAGTGCTGGGGAGAGCTCAGTGGCTAAAGGATCTGACTTACAAGCCTGAGGCCTGGAGTTTGATCCCCAGAATTATCTGCTGTTTGGGATTCCAGATATTCCAAGTGGATGATGTCTAGTAAAAAGACAAGAGTATGTGAGCTTAGAGCCAAATATATGGCATGCCCATAACTCTGAGGCCTTGAGCATTCTCCAGAGACTCTGTTAACACCCACAACACTGCAGAGCTTCAGAGGTACATCTTGGGGCCTTGTGTTCAAAAGGGAAGTGAGAAATAAAGTGATGTTCCTGGGCCCCCCACAATATTGCTTGAGTGCTCAAGCCCTAATGTATTTCTAAGACCAAAAATATATTCCCAATTAATAAAAGTGATACAATTCTGAGTGCCTATTTTCTTTCTTCCTTTCTTTCTTTCTTTCTTTCTCTCTCTCTTTCTTTCTTTCTTTCTTTTCTTTCTTTCTTTCTTTCTTTCTTAATTTCTTTCTTTCTCTTTCTTTCTTACTTCTTCCTTTCTTCTTTCTTTCTTTCTTTCTTTCTTCTTCCTTCCTTCCTTCCTTCCTCTTCTTCCCTTCCCTTCCTTTCCTTCCTTCCTTCCTTTCCTTCCTTCCTTCCTTCCTCTCCTTCCTTCCTTCCTTCCTTCCCTTCCTTCCTTCCTTCCTTCCCTTTCCTTTCCTTCCTCCCTCCCTCCATTCCTTCCTTCCTTCCTGGTCATACCTGCCAGTGCTCAGGGGCTACTCCCTGGCTCAACGCTCAGAAATCGCCCCCCAGCAAGCTCAGGGGACCAATAAGGGATGCTGGAACTCGAACTACTGTCCTTCTGCATGCAAGGCAAACATCACTACTTCCATGCTATCTCTCTGGCCCCCATGAAAAGTTCCTATTTTCTATACATTATTTATGGTTGATGCTAGCAAAATGAATGACTTCGAATTTACTCTGTATTATTTCAAATATTAGATATTTCATCATGTGTCACTATTTTTTTCTGGCATTTCTTACATTTTTTTACACTTTGTATAAATTAACATTTTGGGATAGAACTAGCTTAGACCAACCCCTTCATTTGTCCAGAATCTATTCCTACAGTGTTTAAGACAGGACATCACAAAGTATGTATTATTTATTCCAGAAAACATTCCTTAAATTAGAAGCTGTAAATCAGGCAACAGCTAAGTTTTCTGCTCTCTGATCATTATTTGCCATAAAATAATACCATAACAATGAACTCACAAGAACTAGTTGAAGTAGCAGAGTTACATGCCCAATAGGCATGCATTGAATTTAATCCAGCATACATTTATTGAGCACATTTTATATGCAGAAGCCCCATGTTAAGTGCTGTAGGCAGTTAAAACCATTTTAAAAGGGGTCCCAATGCCTGAGCAAATGTGTGTGCAGTAAATACGATATAGTACATATGCACTTTTCTTTAATTTCATGTGAGCTGTATGTTTGCTGGAAATGAGCAAGAAACATTTTATTCCCTCTCCTTCAGGGTCTGGCTTTGTGTAGCACTGAGAAAGCATTTATGGAGTGATTTTAATAACTCATTTCCTTCACACCCATTGACTCAGTCCTCCATCATTTATCTCAGTCAATTTTCCCCATCTCTGGCAGAGCCTTTCACTGCAGGCAGAGTGAGTGCTCTTGGAAAATGACTTTTGGGTCATTCACATGTGTTTTTTTCATAGTCTCTTTGATCAATCTTATAAAGTTGCTAAAACGAACACAGCCATTCAGCTTTCTCAACAATTTTGTTTCCTCTTCCCTTTAGTTTTGTGGTGAACAAAAACCACTCACTAAGCAATAGAGCCGGGATTCTGTGATAAAGCTAGTAGCAAGACCAACTGCAAGCGCGCTGTTCAAAAAATTTTTTGAAGAGCTGCACTCAGTGATAAAAGTGGAGAGTCCACACAACAGGGTTACAAACTATGTTTACTATTGGCAACTGATGCACCAATAAATAGCCCCATCTAGAAACAACCCAAGTGTCCAAGAACAGTATGCTAGATAAAGAAACTCTGGTATGTCTACACGAGAGAATACTTACTGGGGCTTAAGAGAAGTTGAAATTAGGCAACTTGCTGCCTCGATGGATAAAAGTGCTGAGGATCCTGCTGAGTGAAATGAGGCAGAGGGAGAGAGATGACACAGAACAATCTCAGACACAGGCTGTAACAAAAGAAGATCAGAGGAAAGTCACTAATGTCAAAGGTCAACAGGAAAAACAAAACTGGTCATCCATAGGATGCAGATCCCAAAGAAGAATGGGAGTTTGTGGGAGGAGAGAGGGGGTCACTGTGACCATGGGAGAGGGAAGAGGTCACTCTGAAGCAGGAGATGTAAAATGAAAGTTGTGAAGTTATTATATATGAAACAACTAATCAGTAACAGGACTGTAAGTCACTGTGCCTACAATGATAATAATAATTTAATAATTAATAATAATAATAATAAAAAAGGGGTGCAGTCCCAGGCTGGGAATCGGGAGAGGAACTGAGGGCATATGCCAGGGAGTTGAACACAGAGATGGAATTCATACTGGACATGATATATCTGAAACTCAATGATGAATAACTTAGTAATCTGGTACCTTCAGAAATCATTTTTTTCTTTTCATATAATAAAACGTAGAAAGAAAAATCACCGGGACCAGAGAGATAGCCTGGAGTAGGGTGTTTGCCCTTGCATGTAGAAAGTTAGTGGTTCAAATCCCGGCATCCCATATGGTCCCCCGAGCCTGCCAGGAGCGATTTCTGAGTATAGAGCCAGGAGTAACCCCTGAGCGCTGCGGGTGTGACCCAAAGACCAAATAAAAGAAAGAAAGAAAAACCCCATACAGACATGTGTGTTGTCTTTGACATTTCTCAGGCCTGTGCTCCTCCTGTATCACTGGGAGAACGCTTAAGCCAACAGCTGAAAAGGACCCTGTTGGCACCTGCTATTGTAGCGATTCAGAACTTCAGCGCCTACGCTGAGTACTCTCCGTGTCGTACCAGTAAGTGTTTTTTATGCCCTTTGAAACTTGACCTTGAGCTGGTGTAGACAGTGTGGGGATCTCAAGGCACCCTGGTAAATCAGTATGTCAGTGGGGAGAAGAGATGGTGGTTCAAGATTGGCTTCTTCCAGGATTTCCTGCTAAGCCAGGAAAACAAGACATCAAACTCTACTGGTTCTTTACCAGGTTTTGATCAAATTTCAGGTTTTTAGTGACTAGATTCTTTTGGGGAGGGGCTTCCAGCTCTCTTTCAAAGTCCATTCTGTGATCCCAAGAGCACTAACTGTCCACTTAGCTTGTTAGTTGCTAGGAGAGTGTATTTAGCCTGAGAGACCCCAGGACTGTGGCTGACAGAAATGTTCAGTTCCAGCTTGTATTCTCAGCAGCTGTTGCTTCCTTGGCTTGTTGTTATCCACAATGCCCTATTTTCTTCTAGTAGATGTTTAATCTATGTCCCCAAAAGACTTATATAACCCTACATCTCCAGCCTCTTCTGGCAGTTCTGGAATATTCCAGAAGCAAGCCTTTGAGAGTCATCTTTGGGCCTCTGTGGAATGCTTCCGAACCTTCAAAGAGTGTAGACCCCAGAGCTTTGAAAGAACAAGACTCGCTAACTAAATTATTTGAGTCTTCCAATTTTCTACCTGTCATACAGATCTTTGGGGTGTCAGAAATTCTTGAGGACAGAGAAATAGCTTGGAGGTAAGGCATTTGCCTTGTATGCAGAAGGACAGTGGTTCGAATCCCGGCATCCCATATGGTCCCCAAACCTGACAGGAGCGATTTCTGAGCGTAGAGCCAGAAGTAACTCCTGAGCACTGCAGGGTATGACCCAAAAACAAAAACAAACAAACAAAAAAAGAAATTCTTGATTATTCATAAAACCATACTGGGGTAGATGTATGGTGGGGGAACAAACGGCATTAGGAAAGAAGATCAAGGGAATGACAGGGTTTTGGGAACACTGATTTTTCTTTTAATAACTCAATTCCAAATGAGAGGTCCTGAACCAAAACTAAAAGCATTTTTTATTTTAGGTGAATTTTTTTGTTTGCATGTTTGTTTGTTTGTTTAAGGGTCACATCTGGTGAGTGCTCAGGGGGTTACTTCTGACTCTACACTTAGAAATTTACTCTTGGTATGTTCAGAGGACCCTGTAGGGGATGCGGATGATCAAACCTGGGTCTGCTGCAGGCAGGACAAATGGCCCCTATTCCCTGGGCTATTGTTCCAGTCCCTAAATTTTCTTTTTCAATTTACAGATCAACAGTCCCTAAATTTTCTTTTTGCAATTTATAGATCAACTTAGGTAGTATTAAAAATAAAATGATAAATGGATCAGTGGGTGTCAATGGATTAACACAATAAGTCGAGTTTAGATCCTTTCTAAAGGATGGGAGGGGAACAGTTAACACTGATGGGGTCTGAGTGAGGATTGGACTAGGAAAAAAATGGACTTTCTGTTTAAAAACACTCAGAAATATATAAATCTATCTCTACTCATGTTGGCTGGATAAGCCATTGGTGAAACTGAGATCTTATTTGAAAGATTTATTTGAAATCTTACATATTTTAAAGTCTTATTTAAGGACGGGGCTTCCCTCAAGATAGTGATTTTCAAATGATGCATTCATTTTATACAGGCTTCCCTATTTCTGGTTTACAAGATTATTACTTTTTTAATTAGGAAAATAATGTACAAAGAAACACAGTTTTTCCCAAAATGATATTTAAGTCAGCTACTTTAGCAAGTGGTTTCTTTTTTAAACTTCGCTTTATAATATCTTAATGTTATACTATTATAATTTTATGTGTATCATTTATAATCTAGAAAAATTCAGGGGCTCACCATCACCATTTTTAAATGATAACACACTACAGCCACCACCAACTTCCCAGTGCCCTCTTTCCTCCACCTCAAACTTACCCTTATTCTTCCCAATACTATGGTTTTCACCCAGTCTAGTCCTGCTGTTTCTTGCCAGTTTCTTTGCTTTCATTGCCAGTTTCTCTCACTTCTGAGTGAAACCATGTGCTAACTGACTTTCACTTCTCAACATAATCACCTCCAGTTCTACTCCTTCTACCCCCAAAGGCAGGATGTTGTCGCTTTTAATTGACAGTGAATATATTTCCCTGGAATATACAGGCTACAGCTTGTTTACCCCAACATCTGTGAATGGGCTATTTTGGTGCAGTCCATGTTTGGGCCATAAAAATACTGTTCCTAGGAGCATAAAAGGGTGATACTTGGGGTGTGGGGGGCACACACAGGAGGTGCCCAGAGGTTGCTCTTGGCTTTTGCATTTAGAAATTTACTCCTGGTGTGCTCAGGGGACTATATAGAATGCCAGGGAATCAAACCAGGTCAGTCGCATGTAAAGCAAACACCCTACCCACTGTGCTATTGCTACAAACCGCAGAAGTGCAACTTTTTTTTTTTTTTTTGGTTTTTTTGTTGTTTTTGTTTGTTTGTTTTTTGGGGCCACACCCAGCGGTGCTCAGGGGTTACTCCTGGCTGTCTGCTCAGAAATAGCTCCTGGCAGGCACGGGGGACCATATGGGACACCGGGATTCGAACCAACCACCTTTGGTCCTGGATCGGCTGCTTGCAAGGCAAACGCCGCTGTGCTATCTCTCCAGGCCCAGAAGTGCAACTTTTGAATTAGTGTTTTTATATTGTTCATGAAGATGCCTTTAACTGGTCAACTTTAGATCCTAAGAAATTTTTGTTTTTATCTTTTAAAGGACCTGCCATATGGTTTTGCATAGAGGATGTACCAATCTTGTATACATACGCACACATACATGCAACCAGTTTTTTGACTGAGACCATTATTACAAGTGTGAAGTGATCTATGGTTTATATTTGCATTTTTTTTTTATTGAGAAGGACTCCTGAGCATTTTTGTTTTCATGTCTCTGAGCTTCTGTATGGAGAAATGTTTATTCACACCCATCCTTTCTGTACCCATTGAGTGTGACTTGACTTACATTAAAGAAACAGTGCCAAACAAGACAAAAACAATTCCCTGACTTCAAGGAATCTACATGGGGAGAGGGTGTTTACATATGCATGCATGCAAATTAATAAGTGCTGAATCCCATTTCGAGAATTCAAAGTGCTAGGAGGAAAACTATAGCCAGGCTAAGTAACAGGGGTGGTAGACCCCAGATGGGGAGAAGGGCCTTGGAGCTCTGTGCTATGGAGAGTTTCTCTTAGCACAGGGTGCTGGAGGCAGAAGAGGGCTCTTCCCAGGCTGGGAAACAACCAGTAAAACACAATTTGGTGAAATGGAGAGCCTGTTTAGAGTACAGGCGGGGGTCGGGCGGGGAGGAGGGAGACTTGGGACATTGGTGATGGGAATGTTGCAATGGTGATGGGTGGTGTTCTTTACATGATTGAAACCCAAACACAATCATGTATGTAATCAAGGTGTTTAAAAAAAACAAAACAAAAAACAACAAAAAAAAACCCACACAATTTGGTGCACAGCCCACTCAAGGTAGTGTGCTCCTGGGCCTGGAAAGAGGCCAGCCAGGGGGGTATACTACAGATAAAAATCATGCAGAAAGGGATCAGAGCGGTGGTGCATGCACTAACCTAGGACGGACCATGGTTTGATCCCCCGGCATCCCATATGGTCCCCCAAGCCAGGAGCAATTTCTAAGCCCATAGCCAGGAGTAACTCCTCAGCATCACCCGGTGTGGCCCCAAAACCAAAAATAAAATAAAATAAAATAAATCATGCAGAGAGGTAATAAATTAAACACCCAACTTGCTTCAACAATGCTGAGTGTCATAGTATTGACTCAGATAGAAGATAGAGTGGATTGGGAAAGAGGCAACCCAGGAATATTATTCATTCCATGGTTTAATAGGATTTGCCCCATCACCATAAGCTTCTGTATGTAAAAACAGGAATCCATTCTTCTGTGCCTTTTACCTCAGGAACATTCAGGCTGATCACTGATATGGATTTTCTCTCCTTACCTTGCCCTTCTGCCTGGCTGCTGGGAGGTCTTAGATTAAAACTCAGCTCGTCTTGGGGCTGGAGTGATAGCACAACAGGGATGGTGCTTGTCTTGCATGCAGCAGACCTGGGTTTGATCCCTGACATCCCATATGGGTCTCCTGAGCCTGCAGGAGTAGTTTCTGAGAACAGAGCAAGGAATAACCCCTGAGTGCCTCCATGTATGGCCCAAAACAAAACAACAATAAAAAATACTTTAGCCCATCTGAACACATGGTATTGAAAATCCCAGTGTGAGTTGGAACCAGGAATTTGAATCTGTTGAGTTATAATTCACCTCCTGGTGTGTTCCATACACAAATGATGATGCCGATCTCAATATTCTGCTTTTTTTTTTCTCTCCTAAATCAAAGGAAAGATGGACAAAGGTAAGAGAGACACAGAATAGTTAATACGTGGACAAAAAAAATTCCTTCAACTCTGGGCCACATTCAGAGCTTTCACATTCTAATGGTCGCTCTGACTGGGAATACATCTTCGTCCTCCAGTCCCTCCACAGCAGACTTCCTGTCTTCTCTAAGGACTTCACAGTTCATTAACACAAAGCCAGCTTGTTCGGGAGCATATGGGCAGTATCCCGGCACAGGCACATCAGTAATATTATTTTCAAAGGAGAATTTCAGGAAGCTGTGCATGTTCATTTCACCCTCCAAACAGGCCATTGATATGTGGGGCAATAAGGATGCTAATGGACTCATTCATATTCATGACAGGTCCTGAGCTCTGTAGGTCATTCACAATTCAGGGAACTGGGTGGTTTCTGCACATCCTCCCATTTCCCTTTGGAAACCAACACATCAGAGTGAGCCCTCAGCGTGAGGCCTCCTTTTCCTGAGTGACTTCTGGAAAACCATGGTTAAATGGTTATTGATGCTCCAGATTCCTCCAGCCCTCAGAAACTACAATCCTAAGAGATAAACCACTTTATCTCTGAAGGACTCTTACCTCCTGGAATACTATAATCAATGTTTAAATTAGACATCTGTTTCCTCATTACATTTTATATGCACAACTTAGTATTTGCTCTTTATACTTCTTTCCTTATTTTGAAGACAAATCATTTTAAGGAATATTCACATTTTTTCCCCTTGGCTTGAGCAACTTAGAGTCTTGGAAATAAAGGGATTTGAAAAAACAATCGTGCACACTAATAAATAAATTTCTAAACACTCCTCCAAACAATCCAGAGCAGAAAACAGAACAAGAACTTTCCCAACTGAAGGAAGTTACCAAAAAGAAGGAATGGTGACTGTTCAAACTAGCTAAGACCTCGCTATCGGGGAATAGAAGACTTTAGAAAAAGCTGGACGGATCAGATGCATTTTCAAAAAACTTCTGAAACTGGCGTGGGCTCCAGCGTATTAATTTCTTGTGGTGACAGTCGCTTCCTCTTGCCTCTAACTTTGGGTTCCACTCAGGGATCCTTAATAAAGAAAAGAGGAATTGTGTGCAGGGTTCAAGCTCACCACAAAGTGCCCAGGATTCCCCACTCTGACCTACTGGGTTTACTTGAAGCACTTTAGAAACTGTAGTGACTCTTTTCGAGTACAATTGGCAAATCAGAAATGCTGATCTGAATGCATGTCTTGTAGACTTTTGATAAATATGGGAATCCACAGTCTGGTTGAGTCCAGTTTTCATAGGGTTTTTGTTGTTGTTTGTTTGTTTTTGGGTCACACCTGGCAGCATTCAGGGGTTACTCCTGGCTCTATGCTCAGAAATTGTCCCTGGCAGGCTCAGGGGACCATATGGGATGCCACCATTTGAACCACTGTCCTTGTGCATGCAAAGCAAACTCGCTACCTCCAGGCTATTTCTCTGGGTGAGTCCAGTTTTCAAACCAGACTAGTAGAATCACAATGATCCTAAAAAACCACCCCAATTGGAACAGTTTCTGCTAGGGAGATTTATTGTGACAAAGAAATTATCCAATTGATTTTTGTATTACCTAACGCTGATAGTGTTGAAAATTGATTTGCTTAGGGGCTGGAGCAAACTACAGTGGGTGGGGTCATTGCCTTGCATGCAACCAAGGCAGGTTCCATTGCTCACATCTCATACAGTCTCCCAGCACCACCAGGAGTGATCCCTGAGCACAGCTTAGGGTAGCCCAATGCCCACTCAACGGTTATCCAGAGATAACCCTTAGGAATGATGAAATTGTAACACTGGTTTATTTTCATCGTTCTAGGCAATGCTGACCCGGAAGGACAGGGCTACTGTCAAGCAGGATTTAGCTTGGAGTTCTACAAGGTAAATTCTTTTGGTTGATTTTATCTGTCTGATTTTTGTAAACCCTCACATCTTTCACTCCTACTTCCACCTCCACTTTCTCAATAAACACCAACAATGATGATTTAGGTATTATCTAGTTTGTTAAGGAACTTCATAGATTTTGTTTTGGTGCCCTTTCTTTTGACAAAAGCTAGCTCTACAACAATGACTCAGGAAAAAGCACAGAAAAAGATAAAAGGTCAGTCCTTCCCACTCCTTGAGACAGTAGAAAAGATTACAAGGATCTATAAGTAAGAAGTTTTATCTCTGAATTGAAACCAATTGACTAGATTTAAAATTCGTTTTAATTTTACACACACACACACACACACACACACACACACACACACACACATATAAATCCTCTTGATGTCTAAGGAGATTGTGAGGGAGATTCCATGGTTTTAACACAGTACAGAGAGAGTCCAGAGCAATAAACAGAGATTAGGGAATTTGCCATATACATTGTCAATGCAAGTTCATCCCATACATCTCTTATAGTCCCCCAAATATCTCCAGGATATTTGAACTTGGAGTAATATCTGAGCATCCCTGGGTGTGGCCTCCCCCAAATAAAACAATAAGAGAAAGCACCTCCACATTTGAATTTTATTCTCTATCCTGATATCTCTATGATTTATCTATCACTTTTTCACAATCTACTGAAAATCAAGGTTGCAGAGTATGGAAGGTAAGTCTGTTAATAGCAAAAAAGTTGTATTTACAAGTCAAGACTTATGTTCACTCCCCTGGGAAGGTGACAGGTTTAAAGATATATCAGATATATGGAAGGAACAGACATCACTGTAGCCTTGAGAAAAAAAATAAATGAAATTCTTTTTTTTTTTTTTTTTGGCCAAGGTTCAGAAGCCTTTTGTCTGTTAAACTGCACAGTATTAAACATTTCAATATTTGCTTTATCGAAGCAGCAACAAAACACTTAACAGGGAGAGAACATTCAACTTAAAATGATTTCATAAAACACTACATAATGGATGCAAAAAATATAGAGGGGGCAAGAAAATGAGCCCGTGTCTATTCAAAATGACCTGCATCTCAGAGAGAATACCCTTGTACTTTTATGTCTCCTTGTATGAATAGTGAATTGCTAGAACAGTGTACACGACCCATGGTTTAGCACCTGGTTTTCCTATTGAATTGCTGCTCTTTCTGTTTTGTAGAATGGAGACCTGATCGTGGGAGGACCCGGAAGTTTTTACTGGCAAGGTATGTCTCCTGAGCAAAGACTAGTGTGTAGGTAAATGGAAGCCGTGTCAAACACTGATATATTTTCGAGGATGAGAATTTTGATATTCCCACGTGTGATATATTTTTACATTTCCACATGCAATCAAACACAATCATCTTGTGCTTGATCGAAATAATACTTGAAAATATTACAGCCACACATTTTATAGTTTCAGAAACTATGGATGGAAGCTACGGCAAGCAGTGGTGCCAAAAGCCGGGGATATAGCAATGAGAATTATTTTATGACTTTATTTAAACACTGTTGTTACAAGGTTTTTCATAACACAGTCGGGGATTGGGGGTATTTTTTTCACAGTTACAAAGTTATTTATGCTTGAATTTCAGTCATAGAATGTCCAATGCCCAGTGCCCATTTCCTGCCACAAAAGTCCCCCAGTTCCCCCCATTTCTGCCTCTGGGGAATTCTCTCTCTCTCTCTCTCTCTCTCTCTCTCTCTCTCTCTCTCTCTCTCTCTCTCTCTCTCTCTCCATTTTATCCTTTTAGACATTGTGGTTTGCAATATTGTTATTGAAGGGTACCAGGTACATCCCTTTCTCTCCTTTCAGCATCCAGTTCTTGTCCAGAGTGATCATTTCCAATTCTCACTGTTATTGTGATCATTTCTTTGCTCTAACTGCATCCTCACTATCTGTAATAAGCTTCCTCCTGGACCTCATCTCTATTGTCTCTGGATATTATTATCATACTATCTTCTTTTTAATTCCATAAATATAAAAAATTCTGTTGCCCTCCGAACCCCTCACCCACACATATGCACTCATTTTATGGTAACAGCTAAAGTATTATGTGTGCACCAGGAGAAAGAGAGGGACATTCATCTCCAAGACAGGAAAACGGGCGAATTCTGAAATTTAAATTAGGCATAAATAGGATTGCCCCAGTATCAGAGCAGTTCTTTCAGGAACTGCAAGATATATTTAGGACTCTACTTAGCAATTTGGTTCTCTTGGGGTCTTAATTGAAAAGACTGAAGAAGTCATCTGTAAATCATCTGGGAAATTATCTGTAAATCAAGAAATAATTTAGGGTTATTATTAAATATTAATCCATGTATCTAGTTTTCTTCCAAAGAGCATAATTTTTCGCCTTAACTATTTATAATGAGTCTGGGGATGTATAAAACTCATTGTGAAATTCACTGGTCATTCTCTGTCTACTCTAATACAATCAGATTTTAAGACTTGTAATATAAACTCTATTTAGGAGAAATGAATCCAAGTTCTTAGCACATTGATGTTGATAGCCCTAAATTGTTTTCTTCTTTCTTCTTCACCTTCTACTTCCTTTCCCCTTCCCTCCTCCATTTTTATTCTAAAATTCTGTATCTCACAGAATTTGCTGCATTTCATGGTCATAATTTCGTCCTCTATATATGCATTTTAGCATCCGTGGCTCATTCTTTCCTTTAACTTAGATGACGTGTTTTGCAACTTATTGAGTCAAAAATTTAGATAGAATAAGCTTTCATAAAATGATCTCAGAGTCTCTAGCTAAAACATTCTAATACTTACATTTTGCTGTGTGTAAAGCTATCTACACAGCTGTAACTGACTCTCCCTTGCAAGTAGAAAAATTTGTTATTGAGTTGCAAGCCATTGCTCATTTGCTCATTTTTAAGGAGTCTGTGTTGTCACAATGTCCTGTGTCCACTGAGGGAGGGTGTGTGTCTTCATCTAGTCAATATATTATTGATTTGTTTAAATTCAGGTCAAGTGATCACTGCCAGTATTGCAGATATCATTGCAAATTACTCATTCAAGGATATTCTAAGGAAATTGGCTCGAGAAAAACAGACAGATGTGGCCCCAGCTTCCTATGATGACAGTTACCTTGGTAAGAGCCATTATTACTTGGCAACTATGAGTTCTGAGAAGTCAAACACATCTACTGTAGATACAACTGTAGTTCCTGATTGGTTTGTTATTATTTGATAGACGTTATGAAAATTTTACTATTAGCTTAGAGTGCACACTTGACTTTTTTCTTCTCTTTTCATTCAACCCTGCCATATGACATACCTGAGAAGTTGTTTTTTCAGGCTCCAGAATAGTCTTTGGCTCATAAACTATTTTGATTGCATATTAATGGGACTTCTTCATTACATGGAGGAAATTTAATAATAAGCTTTTCTTATTTCTGTAATCAAAATGTTTAAATAAAGATATTAATAATAAATAAAAATAAAAAAAAGAATATCAGCCTATAAAAAAAACTTTCTGATTTCAAGAGCAGAAAGAGAAGACTTTCTAGTATGTTCTCAAACGATATTACGAGCAAGGGCCTCAAAGGCATTTATTTCATTGTGTGATTTCCCTGCTTTGACGCCCTATTGGCACTTTGCTTACTTGGTGAACTTCCTTTATTTAATTGTAATTCTGCTTTAAGATCTTACCTCATAATAGAGCTAAGTAAAATGTGTGGAAATCATCTTTAGAGGTATAAGGAAGTAGGCCTGTTCGATGATTAGAAAGAGCAATTCTTGCAACAAAGAACGGTTTTAACTGCATGATTTTACGATCATAAATGTATTGGTTGTCCTCAAAAAGGCAGCACTTTCTGCTTTAATTCACTTGAATGTGGATTAGGCGACATTCCTGCTTCGAAAGGATTCACAAATCTGATTGTACTAACACACTCAGAAGAAACAGATCTTGCAATTCTAAGATCCAATTAGGTTGAATGAATTTTATTTGTTCATTCTCATTTCTTTTTCCTGGCTAAAACCCTACTTGTCAAATTTATTTAGCCAAAATAGAACATTAGCAGTTACTTCATTTTTTTTTCTAAGTATAGTATAAATCTGTATGACCTTCCAACATGAATGGTTCCTGTCTTTTCTTTTCAATAGGATATTCAGTGGTAGCTGGAGAATTCACTGGAGATTCTCAGCAAGGTGAGAGATAATTGAACTTTCATTACCAAGAGCATGATACTGGGTTTGGAGTGATAGTATAGTGGGAAGGGCACTTAGTTTGTATGCAGCTGACCCAGGTTTGATCCCTGGCACCACATTTGGTTCCCTGAACACCTCCAAGAGTCATTCCTGCATGCAGAGCCAGGAGTAACCCTTGAGCATCATTCATTGTCATACAAAAACTAAGAAACAAAAGGAGTAGTTTCCCTGTTTCCCCACTTCAGAGGAGAAACGTAAAATGTATTAAGTCCTTTGAGAGCTATGGTTTCTCTGGCTACTCAAACAGTTATAATTCTGGAATACCGGAATGTATATAACAATATTTTGTGGGGGAAAATGAACAATTAAACTCCTGAACACAGGTGTTCAAGTCTCAGAATTTCTTTTGTCATGAGGAGGGGGGCTTGGGGCCGCATACCATTGTGTTCAAGGCTATTACCAAATTTCTACTCAGTATTCACTCAGTGCTCTGGATTATGCAGGGTCAGGAATTATACCTGGGCTTGTGACATGCAAAGCATGTGCTAGGTCTTTGAGTTTTCTCTATTCCTCTCTCTTTCTCTCTCCTCTCTTTCCCACATTCCCTTTTCTCTCTCCCTCTCTCCTCTCTCTCTTCCTGTCTCTCCTTTCCTCAAGAATTTTTCTTAACATGTTTAATCATTTAATCTATAGAATCTAGGCAAGGCAGTAAAAATCTATAGTTACGTTCCATTGTTCACCAAGCATGAACGAATTATTTTTGTTTTTGTTTGTTTGTTTTGGTGGAGGAGAACACCCGCAAGTGCTCAGGGGTTATTTTTGGCTCTGCACTCAGAAAATACTCCTGGCAGGCTTGGGGGATCATATGGAATGCCAGGGACCAAAACCTGGTTGGCCGCATGCAAAGCAAATGCCTTCCCTGCTGTGCTATTGCTCCAGCCCAAGTCAACTTTGCTATTCTGTTTCCCTATCTGTCAAAAAGAGATGTATTTCTTTTTCAAAGGCTGAATGGGAAGCTCTCATACAGCATTTCTGCTCTGTTCAGCATGCAGGAGATATTTAATAAACTGGAGGACCCTCATGCTATTCCCTGGTATGGCTGATGTCCAACTTACATCTTTTGAGGCTTGAGATCTACATTTTCCCGGAATGTTTTCTTGGTATGAAGAGACCTCAAAAGGTTTTGCCACAAGCAAATGAATCTAAGGAAAGATTCTTTTTTTCTCTCCCAATAGAGTATTTTGGAGTTGAGTGACAGTTCTGCTAATTTATCTTAGACTCTGGGCAATTTAGCTGTCTCAAGAGCTTATACAATTAGGGTGAACATCTTTAATCAGCACGATGTTTAATAACTCCTTACTGCCATGCTCAGTGGACCTTGCAGGCTCCAACTTTCTAACTTTGACCATCAATTACTGCCAAGAACCCAGAATGGTTGTGGGTTACAAGAGTGGTGGCTGCCACCTAACCCAACTGGCACAATCCACCACCCTGCCTGGTCCGGAAATCAGTTTGCTTCATTCTATTTGACTGTGGTTTATTTTAGCTGCCAGAAGAATTTAATTCCTCCTAAATAAAGATTATTGAGAACTGTTATATTTTATCCATGCCGACAGCATTCCTGCTGGTCTGTCTGAAGTGTAGAGAGTTTCCTGACCCTGTAGCCTCCTTCAAGAGCTTCACCTTCCCCGCTGGTATGCTTGGTCAGTTCTGGCACATACCCAAAGCTCATTCTTCCCCCTTTGCACACTACCTCCTGTTTGCTTCTATGACCCAGACATGGGACTCAATCAATTTTCCATTCTCAATTCCTATCAGCCCCGTGTCTCTTTCTGCTGGCCATTCTGACCTCTCTGCAAGCATACCGTTACTTCCCCCTTTTTGGACACTCTAGCTGCCAGGCTATGTAGTTCTGATGCCAATAAACAATTCCAAAGGATCTGACTCTTTCTAATTTATGTCTTCTATGGTAAAAATCAAATAGTTACTATCTTCACTAGTATGAGCAATGTCACCCCTGGGAAAGCTGGATAAATCAGAGTCAGGTTTTTTTCTACGAAGTGTTTTGCAAAGATCTCAGAAGATGGGCTCAGGGTCAAGAAAAGGAAGCACCAGGAATCTGAGGACAGTGGCAAAAGCCAAGTCTGGCTTGTATTTCGTGTTCCTCGGTCTATAGCAGGAGCCCAAATACATGAAAAGCAGCAACCTCAAACTTCCTCCACCTTATACCTTGTTTCTTGAAAATACAAACATGGTGGTTATGATTTGGTGGATATCTCAGAGTCTCCTCAAATGCTTCTTCTGAATGACTGTTCTTACTCCCTAGAATTGGTGGCTGGAGTTCCCAGAGGAGCACAGAATTTTGGATACGTGAGTACTTTTTGTATCCATGCAAAGATCTATTTTTTCCCTTTAGCTCATAACTATTTTCAAGGACTGGAGACATAATTTAAAGGATTGAGCACAGACTTTGCATGCAGGATCTCCCATATCCCTCCTCTGGCACCACACGGTTCTCTGAATACCATGGAATTGACAGCCAAGCACAGAGGCAGTAGTCCCTGAGCAATATGAAATGTTACTCAAATCAACAGAGAAACTAACAAAAAAAAATGCCTACCTTTCCTTGTGAATCTGTGATTTTTTTTTTTTACTTAATAAAAGAGAAGAAAATCTGTTTAGGCTATTCTTTTTCCTATTTTTCTGTACTAGATGGAAGATTAGCTACCTAATTTGTGGGAGAGTCCCAACAAAAACTGGAAAGACAAGAGTTCCTGATTCCAAATTTTTCAAGATTCCAAATTATTAAAGGACTTTAGTTCAGCAACAGCAAGGCATTAAACCAAGCCCAGCACTCATGCGATGGTGCCATTTCTCTCCTGAAAATAGCCCTGTCCTTATGAACAATCTAGAAATTGCTGGAAGGAGGGTCACACTGGTGATACAATCTCAGTTTCAGCATTGAGTATGTCTTATGTGGTGGGAAGAGTCAAGTGCCATATCCTAGGACTGCTGGACAAAAGACCAGGAACTGAGTAGCTTAGAACCACCCCAATGCTTGGACTCCCAGTGCAAGAAACTAGACTCTGGATTTAAAAAGTCTTGGAAGGCATCATTGAAGGGGAAAATGCCCTAGCCTGCCAAGCCTTGGGGGTCCTGCCACTGTGTGACATGTGCCAGGCAAACTCCAAACTGTACTCCATCTTAATGTGAGCTGCTGGCATCTGAATTTGGGCCCTGCCTCTCCTTTCACACACACACATTCCCAGCCCTGGGAACATCAACAGGTCCACTCTATTGAAGAGCTCAATGTCCTGGCTGGTTTGATCAGCAGTTGGATCATTAAATCCAAAGAGCTCACTGCCTAGGACTCCGGGAAGGCTGGATTTTGGAGGGATCTTATCACACCCATTATCCATTTAATTCCCTCAAAAAATCAAGAAGAGAAAAGCTGACTTTATGAAGAGAAAAACATTTTAAAAAACCGCTGTTAAAGTTTATTAAATATATACTATCTATAGTCTTGGGGCTGGCTGGATAGAGACAGTAGGACTTTCTGTGCTCCAGAGATACTGTTTTTAAAACGTCCTGGCTTGACTAAGCACCATACTCATTAGTTTCTCCAAAAAACATAAATATAGAAATGAATTGAGACAAAAGTCACAATGAGATCAAGTAACTGACCTTGGACTTAGTGTTTTCGAAATTCTTGAATTAAAATTTTTTCTACACTTTTGATTAATAAGCATGCATTTTCTTAGAAAAAAGGAGCAGACAAGACCACAAACAAAAAAATTCAAGTGGATTTTTTAGTGTTTGTGGGAGCCAGATTCTGCAGAGCTTGGGGGCCCACTGGTCTCAGGGATCCCCAGAACAATAGGGAGTGGGTAAGGGACTATGTCCAGGGCCTGTGCTCTATGCCACACAGAAAAGTCCTATAACTGGCTTTTTTTTTTTTTATAAAAGGTAATTATTGTAAGCTTATGTTTTTGTTTCATCTATAGCTAGCCACTTCAAGCTTCTGAAAAAACCTTTAAAATGATTGAAGTCAAAAGTAAAATAAATTTTTTCCAGTTTCATGTTTGATAATGTAACTGATTTCACTTCTCTAATTGCAGGTTTCGATCATCAACTCCACAGACATGACCTTTATTCTGAATTTCACTGGGGAACAGGTGAAGACACTTTTTATATCAAATAGTTCATAATAACTGGGCATTGGGTGGCTCCCTAGAATTCTTTATAAAACAGCTATTTCCTGAGCACCTCCGATGGGCTTGGGAAGTATGGGACTGTCCTCCACTGAGACCAGCTGTGCAGGGGAGAGGGTATAAGGTAGGCTGATTCATAAAATACTCTAAATTAGGAATAAGGTGGCAAGGGTTGAGTTGGGTTGGATGATCCAGGGTGACACTATCTGAGCTAAAGTATGAATGACAAGCCATAATGTCTAGAAAGATAGCCAGCATGAAGACCTGGTATCAGATAGCAATATGAGCACAGATGGGCCTTTGGTGGGAGGAGATGAGACAGGAGTAGGTGAGAGAGATAGAGGGTTGGTGGCTGTCATATTAGTCTTTTGGGCCACCTGGGGAAGTATTAAGGAGCAAGGGTGTCATTAAAAGTACATTAGGAATCAGTCTTATATGAATGTGATTTTTGGGGGTTTTATTGGTTTTTGTTTTTGGGTCACACCCGGCAATGCTCGGGTTACTCCTGGCTCCATGCCCAGAAATCACTCCTGGCACAATCGGGGGACCATATGGGATGCCGGGATTCGAAACACTGTCCTGCATGCGAGGCAAACACCCTACCTCCATGCTATCTCTCCGGCCCTGACTGTGATATTTTTTTTTTAGTTTAAAAATATGGAATGCTTCACGAATTTGTGTATCACCCTTGCACAGGGGCCATGCTAATCTTCTCTGTATCGTTCCAATTTTAGTATATGTGCTGCCGAAACAAGCACGACTGCGATTTTTTTAAATCATCTAGAAAGACAGGAAATTACTTGGCTAAGAAAGTAGCCAGAAGGACCTCTGTAGGAAAGGCCTGAATTTAGAAGTAGATACAAAAGGGTTACCACTGAACCACCCAGGAATTGTGTGGCACCAAACCACAAAAACATATCGCAAATCTAAGCCCTATGTGCAAAACCAGGATACAATCTCCCTGGAAAAATGAAGCGAGTCAAGGACTGTGAATGAGTCCTACCTGAATTATTACCTGCCCTTGTCATGATGTGTTTAATTCCTTCTGTTCACTTTAACTACAAGAACGCCTTCAATCCCCTCAGCCCTGCTGCAAGCTTCTATACTCCAAGAGATGTAAACAACCACTCCACATGCTTCCAAAGACCCTAAACTATGGATTATTATCTGTTTCAGGGATAGACTCTGGGTCACCAGAAATACTGGGCACATCTAAATTCAACACATGCAGAGTGTTTGCAAAACTTAGAACTTATTTAGAAACACAACTACACATTTAGTTAGAAATGAAATGCCAACAAAACTGGGAAAGCCACGAGTCTAAAATTAGCTCCACTGAGTGACACAGGGCCGAATCTGGGTGGGATTCCATTGCACTGGAGGTAGCTGCTTCTCCTTCCCTTCACTGTCTGAGCCACATAGTAGCTTCCTGTATTCTTCAAAATGGGGATCTAGACACCAAAGTGCAACTGAAGCAAGAATTCCCTTCTCGGGGGCCGGGCGGTGGCGCTAAAGGTAAGGTGCCTGCCTTGCCTGCGCTAGCCTTGGACGGACCGCGGTTCGATCCCCCGGTGTCCCATATGGTCCCCCAAGCCAGGAGCAACTTCTGAGCACATAGCCAGGAGTAACCCCTGAGCGTTACCGGGTGTGGCCCAAAAACAAAACAAACAAAAAAAGAATTCCCTTCTCCACACTCTGTTCTCTGTCCACCCATACTGAGTGACACTTCCTCCCCCCCTGAATGTGCTTGATTTGTGACCTGCCGTCAGCATATTCATGTGGGCCCTTGTGGAGGTCCATCAAATGGGAAAGCACAAACTCAATGTGGAATCTGTGTTGCGTGACATGGTCCATGGCATCTTTATGGCTGGTTTTCCTCACTGAGTCCAGGCTATTGTCCAAAGGGAAATTCAAAGTTCAACTGGGAAAAGAAAGATAACCCTGGCCAGGTAACCTTGTCAAGATTTTTTTTTTGCCTTTGGGTAATCCATTTTCTAGAAGCTGGGAGATCTTGAGTTTGAAGTTTGAGGAACACAGTTTTACTTAAATGAATGGCTTCACATACAGATTATTCATTCACTGGAATGGGATTGTAAATGAACTTCATTCATCTACATTTTCCCCTGCTTTCAAGTTATTTTTGTAAGAGTTTCACATGATTCTTGGGGGACCATATGTGGTGCCAGGGATGGGACTGGAGTTGGCTGCTTGCAAGACAAACATCTTCACCTGTACTATATCTCTAATTTCATAACTGACCCCTAGCCCTATAAACTTGACCTTAATACATAAATGTGGAAATTCCTCTTAGTGAGAGACCTGCCATAAGATCAGGAATAAGAATTTTATTACTGAATTTGAAATAGAGCAAAGAGGTGTTTCCAAACACTCATTTCCTAGATAGATAATTTCATGGCAAATGACACCTGGGCCTTAATTCATCAGGATTACTTTAATAAAAATGTCATAGGTAGGGCTGGAGCAATAACATAACTTTTGCCTTGCATGCAGCTGACCTGGGTTCAATCTTTAACATCCCATATGGTCCCCAAGCCTGCCAGGAATAATTTCTGAGTGCAGAACCAGGAATAATTCCTGGGTGCCATCAGATGTGGTCTAAAAGCCAAAAACGAAAAAAAAAAAAGTCATTGGTTGGGTGGCTAAAGCAGCAGATATGGGTTATCATGAGTCTAAATTTTGGTAGCCAGATTCACTCTCTGCTAAGAACCTGCTTCCCACTCCATCAGCAGCTGTGTTTTTGCTGAATCCTCACAGGGTGCAATGAGGAAAGAGCTCTCAAAAGTCTCTCATGAAAGCTCTAGAAACATTTATGGGGGTTTCCCATATCCTCATCCCTTGCCCAAGGCCCAACTCCTTAGACCATACAGTTGAGAACCAAAGTATGTATGTGTAAGGAAAGATGGCAAAACATTCTATCAATGGGCAGTGGAGATGGAAGAGTGAATGACTGACCAGGCTCTATCTCTGGGGAAGCATATTTTGAATGAATTATAAGCTGAATTAAATATAGATAATGGGACTAAAAGTCAGCCCAAATTTTGGATGGCAGAAAATGAAAACAGGGAAACAAAAATCTTAGCCTGGTGAAACTATGGGCTAAGTCTTGAAAATGCAGAACTAAAACAAACTTGAAGCTCTCCAATGTGAGAGACATTATTGGGTACTAGGTATGGTCAGAAAAAATTTAGGAAATCTCTCCCAAAGTCTCTCCCAAAGACTTTCAAATAGATATTTAGGAGTTAGACCAAAGGACACTAAGACTATTCATGCCAAAGAAATTGTTCACACCCCTGAACTTTGGATAAATATGTGCCCCCATGAGCTTACTTTCTCAGGTATTACTGAGAGATGAAAATAAAATTATTTTTTATCAAATAAGTCATCCAAGACTTTTCCTTTGCAGATGGCATCTTATTTTGGATATACAGTTGCCGTATCAGATATTAACAATGACGGGTAAGTTTATAAGAACTTCCTTTATCCCATAAATATTTACCCATAAAGTTGTTATTTTTTTGCCTTCATGAAATACAGCCTTCCATATTTCCTCAAAAAATAGAGGCTCTCTTGTTTTCACTTTTTTAGAAGTTTAGGGCAAGAAGTTCTATCGACTAAGGAATTTCTGTCATCCTATTTTATGACTTGACTGAGATGTCCCGCATCTGCCATTTCTAGAAAGATTTCACTTAGTTTGCTCTTCAATCTATGAATTAGATAGTCCTTGTTCATTTAAAATCCATTCTCTTTGAAGAATCTTCTCATCTGTCTCTCCTCACTCCTGGAGTTTCACATACACATGCTACATTTATGAAACATATGTGCATAAATAGAATTTTTCCTCCCAATGTTGCCTTCACTCACATTTCTGAAGCACCCATGGAAAAGATGAAATCATAATGCTATTTGTTCAGATCAGGACAGTACATCACCAATGAGCAAGTAACAAAGAGCATGATAAATTATAGTTGTGTTTAAGGTCATTCCCTCAAAAAATAAAAAAAAAGATCAGACATCCCTTTGATTCACTGAAAAAAAAAGTTCCTGACTGATTTAAAATGCAGAAGTAAGAAAACCAGTAAATTGACATGGACTGATCACGCATTCCCCAGTAAATGATGGTGGAGAAGCCAATATATTCCAGACATTGTTCTCAGTGCTCAAAAGATATCAGTGATTAAAACTGACTGTGAAAAAAAAAAAACTGACTGTGATTCTGCTCCTGGTATTTTTTATTTTTTTTTATCAAATAAAAAGCTTACTGTTTGTTTGTTTGTTTTGTAAAATTCTTTTTTTTTGTTTTTTTTTTTAATTCAATTTTTTATTTTTAATTATGAGAACAAAGATGCAAAGAAAGAGGACAAGGTAAAGTTACAGTGGAAGGACAATCACCCATAACATAATTCTCAGAAGTCCCCTTGCTAATATCTTAACTTTGATATTTCAGCCAAAGATTATTAAGATAAATAAGACAGAATCCATGTACAATTACTTTGTCCCTCAAGCCCCCAGATTGTAACACATATTTCTTAACAGCACACAAGGCAATCTAAAGCCATAAAACTTACGTAACTCCTTAAACATTAGAGGCATAGTATTTTTCTACATATCCATGTACATGTATATTAGCTTAAGTTAACCTCAAATTTTAAGTGGGTTCTTTTTAAGGATTAGAGTCAAAGGAGCACAGTAAAAATGGTGTTAGAGTGGCAATTGTTGTTTGCATAGGCCCACCAAAATATGAGGGACATGGAAAGGAATAACCTTGGCCTAAATACAAAGAGACCCGACCCCTGAAGTTTCCTGGCACAAGACCAAATCTAGGCTCCAGACAAACTAGATTGTCCAATCCAAGACATTGTCTGTAGTGCCAACACACTTTTATTTTTCACACAGTCTCTGTTGTTGGTATCATGTTTCTGTATTAAAGATCCTGGAATCTGCATATCCTACATTGAAGTCAGGATGTGGAGCATTCTCTCGTTTCACCTCACAATCAAAGGGCAATGCAGGGAGCCCTGTCCTGTAAGCAGGTCGTTGTTGTTAAGTCTCCTCAGTGTCAAGGGAAGTCTCTTTTGAGCAGGTCTATGTCTGAGCAGTGTAGGGTCTTCCGTGGTAGAGGATTACTTCCAGGTGATGTTATAGACAAGCCTGGATGTTTCGTGGATGGCTTCCCTGGTTCAGGGGTGAATGGAAAATGCCCTTTCTTCTGAGGTCTGTGCCAGGTCGTTATGTCAATGTTCAAGGTGTAAGGTCCCTTTGCACTCGTTTTGTAAAATTCTAACTGTGTTCTAGGATCTAGGCTAACTTAGATACATCAGTGATAAACATTTGCTGTAGCCTTTGTATTTCCCAAAATATCCTTTTTCTATCTTGCGATAGGCTTGTAGTTTGATAGTAAATTAATATTTTTATACCTATGGGAAATACCTTTTTATAGTCTCCTTTCTTTGAACATGTATTTCTTGGAAACTTTTCATACTAGTATCCTGGTTCTAGATGTTGAACAGTAGCAGAAAATAAACTAGGAACTCCACCTTCATAAAGACTAAACTGGAGGGGCCGGGCAGTGGCGCTAAAGGTAAGATGCCTGCCTTGCCTGCGCTAGCCTTGGATGGACCGCGGTTCGATCCCCCGGTGTCCCATATGGTCCCCCAAGCCAGGAGCGACTTCTGAGCGCATAGCCAGGAGTAACCCCTGAGCGTTACCGGATGTGGCCCAAAAACCAAAAAAAAAAAAAAAAAAGACTAAACTGGAACTGGGGGTTGGCAGATATAGACAAATAATAAATAGGCCAAGTAAAGAGTACTGGATGAATATTGTGTGGGAAACAGAACAAAAGGACTAAAAGCAACCATGATGCCTCAATAGGTGAATGAATAAATAAATTGACATGTTAAAGATAGTGGGATTTTTATGCACTTGAAAGAAATGAACTTTGAAACTATAAAAGGGACATGAAGACATAAAAAATAGATTATAAAGTGAAAGAAACCAGTTGGAGAAGGTTGCAAATGGTGTGACTCCAACTGTATGACATTCTCGAAAAAGAAAAGTAATGGAGGCAGTACAAAAGGAAATCTATTGGTTGCTACTACATAGGAGGGAGAGAATAGGTAAGCAGAGCAGAGATAACTTTTCTGTGTAGTATCCCAAAGGTAGTAACCATCCACTTGAGATTTTATATCCTATCTAGTAATATAAACCCATAGAAGGTCCAACCTCAAGAATGAATCTTCATATCAACTTTGGACTTTGGTGACAATGTGTAATTGTAATGCACTGAGTGTCACAAAAGGTTCATTCTGGAGGTGGGGGTGCTGATCATAGAGGAGACCGCAAGTAGGGGTTGAGAGAGAGGAGGAATGATATGGAAACTATATTTCCTTAAGCTTGAAAAAAGTGAGGGCTAAGAAATATCAACAGGGCAGTTCAGTTTGATTTTGTTGTTATTTGGGAATCATACCCTACAATTGGTGCTCAGGAGCAACTCCTCTGGCCACATTGGACCATGTGGTTCCTGGGATCCAAAATGCCAAGCACATATTCTGACTCTCTGAGCCCTTGGCCCACATATGTCATTTTCATTCTGGTATCCCAGATGACAATAGGAGAGGGGTGAAGGGAACCATTGGAAGCTGCATGGGGAAGGGCATTCATTCTAGCAGGACAGCACATTCCCAGGGCTGCTGGCACCATAAAACCACACCAAGGAGGCAGGGAGAGGAAGAGTTGGAAGCCACCTCCTTGATTCCAAACTACTACGCACAGTGCAGCCAGATCTCCCGTACAAGAGAAGTCTAGTCCCGAGAAGGAAGCATCTTTCTGTCGGCCTCTACAGGAATCTAAGTGAGGGCATTGCTGCCCACAACTCCACTTTAGCAGCATGCACTGTGGAGCTGGGTGGCCTTTGGGGAGTCTGTGGCCATCAGTCTAGCAAAGCATGAAAGACAGAAAAAAAAAAAAGACAGAAGCATGAAAGCATGGTAAGGACAGAGTGACAGTGGTGACATGGGAGAGACAGTGGTGGCACTGAGGTGCCAAAAGTTGGTGGTTAAAATGAACTTGCATCTTCTGCTGAGTTGGGGGTTTGGTGAAAGTATCACTGAGGACCATTTTTATTAGATTAATAGTTATTTGTCATTAATGTTATGAGACGCAAACAACTATTAGAGTTATTAGCTCCAACTGGAAGATATGGATTTATTATTTGAGACTTTTTGTCATGTAGAAAGAAAATGGCAGTAGAACCTAAGTCTGAAACATGACTTGTGGTCTAGATTCTGGAAGCTACCTTCACCAGCCCAGATTCATACTGTGGCCTTGGGGATATACATAGGTGTGTTTCTCCAATGGATGGGGATGTGCCGAAGATGAGGCTGCTCCCTTTGTAGTCACCCAGAAATTTATAGGTCCCCAGTGAGGTCAATGTGTTCTTTCCATTGGCCCTGCTATTTCGAAATCCCTCCTCTGCCCGCCCCCCACCCCAGTTTCACAATAGGTTCTACAGGGCATTGTCTCCTTCCTGGAAACATACTCATTCTAGCCTGCAGCAAAGTTTCATGACAACAATTCGTCTGAGTTGGCTTTCGGTGGTTTTGTTGTTGTTGTTGTTGTTATTTTTGTTTTTGTTTTTCATGCTCAGAAAAGAAAAAGAAAACTTGTGAGAAAATCAAAAACCTCACTGGTTTTCTGATGATCAAAACACAACATGATAGTAACCAACATACGAATTTTCCAGTAATAATTTGTTCTTTCTTGATGTTCTTTTTAAAACTATTATTAGTGCGTGTATATTGAATTATTTACAATGAGAGAAACACCAGTATCTAAGAATTGCCATCCTTAAAATGTCCATAAATTTGCAGCCCGTAGCATTTTTTGTCTTTAATTACCGATCTGTAGTATAAATTCAAGGTCCCATTTTATATCTGCTTTGGAAGCCTTGCAGATAAATCCAAGAAAGATCCAACTTTTCATCCCAGATGAAGATAAACAACATAAGGGTACTATAATAAGGACATGATTTGCTTCGTTTTCTGTAGGCCTTCATGTTTCTTGACCTCCATTTTGGTGAATTGCAAGGAGATACAAGAAAAGCCTGGCATCTGATGACTGTAGGGGACAGTTAGTGACCTCACTTCCCTGACCTGTGTTTATTCCGGATAAGGTGCCAAACTGGCTACAGACAGGCAGAGACATAAGCCTGTAGGAAGGCAGCTGGCTCACTAAGTTTGAGATCAGGAACACATGGTAACATGGCAAGTATCTCTCATGCCCACTCGTGAAAGACTTTTAGCCGAGACCTGAAGCCTCATGGGATGATGCGGCATCCACAAATCTCTCTGTGTGCACTGTCCAGGATATTTATCTGATCTCCTCCTTTTGTTGATATTCAAATGTAGGCCTCTATATTCTCTATGGCAACAATTCTAAAACCCAATATGGACCATGAGCTACATTACATCATGCAGATGAAGCTTTTCTATATCTCCAATGGCCTTGCCTAATCCATCCTATGGCATAAGATGATCCACACTACAATTTAGGGAAGCTACTTTCAACTCCCTTGGAAGAAAACTGAGCCTCAAAGATTAAATGAATTGTCTAAGATCATACACTAATTAGAAATATTCCTGCATCTTCTGCTGATCTACCAACAATTTTATTTTCACACAACATAGCAAACTCTTTACAAACCTTTATAAAATACAGAAAGGAAAAAATATAGTTTTCCATTTTCAGGATTTCATAGTCCATCAAGCATTTTGATAGATATTGTTTATCTAATAAGATGAATATAATTCTCACGTCGTCTAAAATTAGGAAATGGGATATGTTTTTATATTTGTCACTGAAGAAATCTAATTTTTTAATTTTAACACAAAATATGTGTTTTTTATGTTATGTTTTAAGAGACAAATGCATAATGAAATTATTACTGCATTTAGGTAACTAACAAATCGGTGTGTGTGGAGAATGCATCTGAAATTCACTCTTTTTGGTCAATTTTCGGTTTAAAGTACAATATGAACTCATTGTCATTTCCCCCAAAAACTTGATCATTTATTCATCTTTCACTGCTATTGTTTCATACTTTAGATTAGCTTCTCCCAATTTTCTATTTCTCTGTAGCCATGCTAACCACTATATTATTGTCTGCTTCTTCAATGAAATTATTTGAATCAATTCCTCTCTTTCTTTCTCTTCCTCTCTCTCACAAAGTTATCTAACTATAGTTATCTTTTCTTTTCTTTTTGACTTTTCATAATAGATTTATTTAAGCACCATGATTACAAACATGTTTGTAGCTGGGTTTCAGTTGTAGAAAAGAACACCACCACCCCCCTTCACCAATGCAACATTCCCACCACCATTGCTCCCTACCTCCCTCCTCCATAAATAGAGAAGACATGGATTTGAATTACTGTATAAGATATGTGGTAGGATAATAATATATATTTATGTTTAAGTGTTTTGTCTATTGATGATTAAGAATCCATTCATCTTTCTATCAAGACTAAATGTGGATTTGACTAATTTCCATTTTTTTCCACTTAGAAAAACATGAATTGGTTTCAAAGTTGTTTCTACCCCAACAACCTTTAGATTGTCTTTAATGAGGCTGAAAATGATTCATGAATAAAACAATGTGGCTTTTAATGTCATGGCATGTCAGAAAAATTGGTTCAAGTAAAATGAAAAAAAGCCACACTAGTAACTGCATTTTGCTGATACATTAGTTAGGATTCATTAAAAATTTTACATAAAAATTTTACTTTTTGGAGATGCTGGAGGTTGAGACCACAGTTTGCATTGCTCAGAGGCTATTCTTGTCTGTCGGCTCAGGAGTGAGTCCTCCTGTTGCTCAGGAGACCATATAAAGGACCAGAGATTGACCAGATCAGGATTGGCTGCATCCAGGGCAAACATTTTACCTCCTCTATTATGTCTCTGGCCCCCTAGTATGTCTTTTTATTTCAAAAGTCTTTTCTTATTTTCCCAACAGGTATCCTTGAGTAAGAATGATCATCAGGCTTTAATCACCGAAGTTTAGAACTAGAATTGAGATTGAATTCTTCCTTCTTTCCTAACACAAAACGTTAAAACACAAATGTTAACTTTCGGATAGCCTTCAAAAAAAAAGAAAAGGAGACTGTCTTTTCTTTTAACCCAGAATCAGAGTAGACAGTATATGGTACCTCAGAATAGCTGAAATTAAAACCATCACTTAGTTCCCTGTTTGTTCATTGCTTAGAAGTTAGAACTTCTACAATTTGTGGAATTATACTAGCCAAGACCTTCTTAAGAATTTATAGATAAGGTTGCCCAGTGAACTGTCTGATTTGTCACCTTCACCAGCTCCTCTTTCTATTTTTCCTCACCTTTTATTTAAACACCATTGTTACAAAGTTGTCGATGATTGGGTCTCAGTCTTACACCACTGTTCCTCAGGGGACATTTCCCACCACTAATGTCCCCAGTTTCCCTCCCACTTTCCCCCTTGCCTGCCTCTGGACAGGCATTTTACTCCTCTCATTTTTCTCTCTTTCTCTACCCCCCCATTCCCTTTAGACATTGTGGTTTTTGCACTATAATAAAGGAGTATTATGCTTTAACTTTACCTTTGTTTAGCACCCAGTGCTTGTCCAGCATGATCATTTCCAGTTATCATTGTCACAATCATCTCTTCTCTACCCTAACTTACATTGTTCCACTATTTGTGGCTACCTTCCTACCATGGACTGGTCCTCATACCTCTCATTTCTATTGTCTCTGGATTTTGTTATCATACTATCTTTTTTCCTTATATCCCAGAAATGAGTAAAATTAGTCTATGTCTATCTATCTCCCTCTGACTCATTTCATTTATCATAATACTCACCATATCCATCCATCACCAACTCCTCTTTAATAAAACTGAAAACTCTCCCAATGTTTCAAAGACATTTATAAGAAGGGAAAATACTAATTTTTATTTAAAAAAATCTTCAGGTGTAATACAAGAACTTTTTAAGTTCTACGCATGTTAGCAGATGTTGTTAGTATCATGCCTAGGACTTTTTTTTTTTTTAAAGGAAAAGCAAGCTGGTGGAACTAATTTCAGTCCAGTTATCTTAAGATAACCAGAGCTACACAGAGTGACTATGTAAACTTTATCAGAAATTTCTGGACAAAGTTAACAAGAAATGGAGATGCTATTTTTTTTTTATCATAAGCCTACGCAAGCAAATCTGTTGTGTGTGTTTTTTTCCTTCCAAGCTTTTGAACCTTATACTATTTATGCAATTTCAGAGATTCCACAGATCCACATTTAATCTATTGGATAGTTTCTAGACTCTTGCAGGGTTTCAAATAAACAACACTTAAAGAGATTCTGAGCCTTTGTTAGCTAAAGAGCATTTTCAAGAATATTCATTTGAAAGGAAGCAGCACGGAGTGAATGTTCTGTGCTAGATTTATTCCAATTATTTACTTTTTTGAGAAGTGGTATCGTTATGACTATATTAAGCAGGAAACCTAGAAACACAAAGAGAGGTTGTAATCTAACAGACAGATTGTGTTTGTTTTTGCCTCTGTGAAACAACTGAATTGATTAGATATAGTCACCCAATTTACATTCTTTTATTTATCAAATTATATATTCTTTTAGAATGTAACAGCCTTTAAAGGTTGATCAGGCAGTCAATAAAACACATCTTTACTAATATTTTAAACTTTGAATTGGCCATATAGTTTTAACAGATGTGGCAAGTTATGAGATAGTTACTAGCACACATAGCCTACTACAGTGATTTGTTGGTTGGTTGTTTTTTTTTTTTAATAATGGTTCCTAATTTGAACTATGTTGAACACTGTAATACAGTATACATACACACAATTAAAGAAAATTCAGAGGACAATATCTACCCTTACTATGTGTAACACATTTACTCTAATATTTTTATTGTATTCCATTTCATTTTTGAAAAACTGCTTGTCAAGACCTATTAAATTCATGTCACGGTTTCTAGATGGGTGAAAAATCAGATTCGAAAAAATGCCAACTGAAAAAATAATATATGTTGTAACTCTCCAGTGTTATTGCTAATATGAATAATATTGGCATTAAGTGCCAAACATTCTATATGGCACATTTACCAATTGAATCCAAGGTAATTATTGTTTCAGAACCTTACAAGAACACAATTATAAGTTAAAAACAAATGACTTCCTTTATTTTGGCATTTAGAACTTAGACTTAAAGATCTTGGTAAATACAATTCTAAAATAATAAGTTAAGGCTTTTATAATGCTCCAGGAATCCACAGTGTCCACGGATATGCTTTCCTCTCTCTCTTTTTTTTGTTTTTGGATTACACCTGGTGACACTCAGGGGTTACTCCTGGCTATGTGCTCAGAAATTGGTCCTAGCTTGGGGGACTATATGGGACGCCAGGGGATCAAACCTCAGTCTCTTCTAGGCTAGCATGGGCAAGGTAGATGCCTTACTGCTTGTGCCACCACTCTGGCCCCATGCTTCCCTCTTTTATCATGACAGGTCAAATAATTTCCCCTTCCTAGAAGTTAGAAATGACAGATAAATGTAATGAGCTAGTTATGTTCATCTCACCTCATGTTCATACTCTCAGGGACCAATTATATGGCTTTTTTTCCTTTTTAGGACAATCTTGTCAATAAAGAACCCATGTTTTAGATGTCTTTGAACTATAAGGCAGCGACACACATAATGAGAAGTAGAACAAATGCCACTTTACATTGGCAATAGGAACAGAAAGAAACAACCAAGTTCTTGCAAGGAAGTTCATGGAAGAAAGGGCCAAATCCCCACTTTCTGCTCAGCCTGGAGCATAGTTAAGATCCATTAAATTGATTTCACAGTCCACTGATAGGTTGTAAGTCAAGATTTTAACATACCAATCTAAATAGTATATATATAGGATGACAGGCTATGGGAATTCTGTTCAAGTAAATGTATTGAGAACGCTATTAAGAAAACACTTTATCTTAGTATAGTGATCCAATTTGGATTTTGGAATTTGAGATTAAAATAATAGCTTTTCTCAGGGCTCCCTCTCTTCTAGCCCCACTTCCTCTTTCAAGGCCGATCAAGTTAAACTAAAGGCACTTTTCTAGCTTCTGGGTCTGTGGTACATAAGTGAGCACCTATGAAAGCTAGCTGTAAGTAGTTCCAGGTCTCAGATAACCCTAGTTAGTTTTCACCTACATTCTGGCTCTTACAAAGTGGTAAAGGGCAGGACTGGAAAATACAATGGGCAGGACACTTGTTTTGCATGTTTGCATTGCTACAACATAAGAATATTGTGTATTTCCTTTAACAGCTAGCCCAAAGCCTTCATAACACCTACTGTTAGACCCTCAGGTAGAAAGTGAAACATTCACACATATTCTACTCCCATTCTCCCTCAGTTTCCCCTTTACTAACATCTTGTATTAATGTGGTTTGTTCATATTTCCTAATGAGCCCCATTATTAATTTAAAGGAATAGTTTATATTGAGGTTCACTCTTCGTGCTGTAGAATTTGATGAATTATGCCCCAAAGTATAATATCACATATCACTTTTTTAAATTAATATCTTTCTTTAAACACCTTGATTACAAACATGATTATGGTTGGGTTTCAGTCATGTAAAGAACACCCCCCTTCACCAGTGCATTCCTATCACCAATGTCCCAAATATCCCTTCTCCCCACCCCACCCCCGCCTGTACTCTAGACAGGCATTCTACTTCCCTCGTTCATTCTCATTGTTAGGATAGTTCTCAATGTAGTTATTTCTCTAACTACACTCTTTGTGGTGAGCTTCATGAAGTGAGCTGGAACTTCCAGCCCTCCTCTCTTTTGTCTCTGAAAATTATTGCAATTTTTGAAATTTCATTTCTTAAAACCCATATATGAGTGAGACTATTCTGTGTCTTTCTTTCTCCCTCTGACTTATTTCACTCAGCATAATAGATTTCATGTCCATCTATGTATAGGAAAATTTCATGACTTTATCACTCCTGATGTCTGCATAATATGCCATTGTGTATATGTACCACAGTTTTTTTAGCCATTCATCTGTTGAAGGGCATCTTGGTTGTTTCCATATTCTGGCTAGTCACATATCACTTACATTACTATTTCAAATAGTTTCATTGTCGTAAACATGCCTTTTAATCTGAATATATGCTGTACTCTCATTTGACCAAGTACTTATCTTTTTGTCTTTTCAAAAATATCATTAACAAGAGAATATATAGGTTTTTACAGGCTGGCCTCTTGCATTGAGTGTTTGAAGATCCTTCAGATAATGTTGTGGCATGATAAGTCATTATTATTACGTTTTTATTGCCGAATGCGGTCCAGGTGTGAGTGAATCTGGTTTCTAATTGAGGACATAGTGGTTGTTTCCAGTTTGGGTAAAGGCAGAACATGTTGGTCATGTTCTCAACTTCTTGTAGTAGCTATAAAGAAGCAGAGAGTGAATCTGTGCCTGGCTTGGTAAGAAACTACCAGGCCATCTTCTTTTTTTTTAATTTTAATATATATTTTATTTAAACACCTTGATTACAAACATCATTATGGTTGGGTTTAAGTCATGTAAAGAACACCCCCCTTCACCAGTGCAACATTCCCATCACCAATGTCCCAAATCTCCCTCCTCCCCACCCAACCCCCGCCTGTACTCTAGACAGGCTATCTATTTCCCTCATACATTCTCATTATTAGGATAGTTCAAAAGGTAGTTATTTCTCTAACTAAACTCATCACTCTTTGTGGTGAGCTTCATGAGGTGAGCTGTAACTTCCAGCCCTTCCCTCTTTTGTGTCTGAAAATTATTATTGCAAGAATGTCTTTCATTTTTCTTAAAACCCATAGATGAGTGAGACTATTCTGCATTTCTCTCTCTCTCTCTCTCTCTCTGACTTATTTCACTCAGCATAATAGATTCCATGTACATTCATGTATAGGTAAATTTCATGACTTCATCTCTCCTGACAGCTGCATAATATTCCATTGTGTATATGTACCACAGTTTCTTTAGCCATTCATCTGTTGAAGGGTATCTTGGTTATTTCCAGAGTCTTGCTATGGTAAATAGTGCTGCAATGAATATAGGTGTAAGGAAGGGATTTTTGTATTGTATTTTTGTGTTCCTAGGGTATATTCCTAGGAGTGGTATAGCTGGATCGTATGGGAGCTCAATTTCCAGTTTTTGGAGGAATCTCCATATTGCTTTCCATAAAGGTTGAACTAGATGGCATTCCCACCAGCAGTGGATAAGAGTTCCTTTCTTTCCACATCCCTGCCAACACTGCTTGTTCTCATTCATTGTGATGTGTGCCAATCTCTGGGGTGTGAGGTGGTACCTCATAGTTGTTTTGATTTGCATCTCCCTGATGATTAGTGATGTGGAGCATTTTTCCATGTGTCTTTTGGCCATATGTATTTCTTCTTTGTCAAAGTGTCTGTCCATTTCTTCTCCCCATTTTTTGATGGGATTAGATTTTATTTTCTTGTAAAGTTCTGTCAGTGCCTTGTATATTTTGGAGATTAGCCCCTTATCTGATGGGTATTGGGTGAATAGTTTCTCCCACTCAGTGGGTGGCTCTTGTATCCTGGGCATTATTTCCTTTGAGGTACAGAAGCTTCTCAGCTTTATATATTCCCATCTGTTAGTCTCTGCTTTTACTTGCTTGGAGAGTGCAGTTTCCTCCTTGAAGATGCCTGTAGTCTCAATGTCCTGGAGTGTTTTGCCTACGTATTTTTCTATATATCTTATGGTTTCGGGTCTGATATCGAGGTCTTTCATCCATTTGTATTTTACCTTTGTACATGATGTTAACTGGGGGTCTAAGTTCAATTTTTTGCAAGTGGCTATCCAATTGTGCCAACACCACTTGTTGAAGAGGCTTTCTCTGCTCCATTTAGGATTTCCTGCTCCTTTATCAAAAATTAGGTGATTGTATGTCTGGGGAACATTTTCTGAGTATTCAAGCCTATTCCACTGATCTGAGGGCCTGTCTTTATTCCAATACCATGCTGTTTTGATAACTATTGCTTTGTAGTAAAGTTTAAAGTTGGGGAAAGTAATTCCTCCCATATTCTTTTTTCCAATGAATGCTTTAGCTATTTTAGGGTGTTTATTGTTCCAATTAAATTTCAAAAGTGGCCAGGCCATCTTCTAAAGTGGCTGGGCAATTCTGAATTTTTACCAGTGTTGAACAAGAAAGAGTCCCTTGGCTTATTTTATAGCCTCACAATCACTTAGTGCTGCATCAGCATTTCTAAATTTTGCCATTCTAATAAGGCCTATAGAACTCTCTTGGTGGTGTCTTTTCTTTGTTGTTGTTGTTGTTGTTGTTGTTGTTGTTGTTGTTTGGGGGGCCATAACCAGCAGCACTCAGGAGTTACTCCTGGCTCTGTGGATCTGTGCTCAGAACTCATTTCTGGCAGGCTCAGGAGACCATATAGGATGCTAGAGATCAAATCTGGGTTGACTGTCTACAAGGCCACTGTCCTACCTACCCACTATCTCTCTAGCCCCAAGTTGAGCATCTGTTTATATGCTTATTTGTCAACTATATATCGCCCTTAATAAGGTATCTGTTCAGCTCTTGTGCCTAATTTTAAAAGTTTCTCTGTTTTTATTGTTGCTTACTGTATTACATGCTCATATATTAATTATATAGCTATACTCTTGGAATATATTGGTTTTGGGGCTATACCCAGTGATTCTCAGGGGTTACTCCTAGCTATGCACTCAGAAATCACTGGATTGAAGGACCATAAAGGATGCTGGGGATTGAACCAAGGCTCGTTCTATAGGCCTTACCGCTGTGCTACCACATCGGCCCTGGAATACGTGTGTGTGTGTGTGTGTGTGTGTGTGTGTGTGTGTGTGTGTGAGAGAGAGAGAGAGAGAGAGTTGAACAGTGCATTCATCTCAATGTCATGAATAGATGATTGGAAATGGTGACTTTTAGCAAAACAACATCTTCAAATACTGTTATTTTATTCAAAACCAGCCAAAATTCTTTCCTTTCTCACCAGCCTTCTAGTGAAATGATGTGGAACAGAAAATAATTATTTGAGGGCCTGCTATCTACAATGATAACACTATTACATTTTATGCTATTATTAAAGCACATTATCACAGTCATTTAACATAAATGAGTTGAGAGAATTCTCAGAATATTTTACTTTTCAATGGAAACCATTGACATCTCTCTTACACTGCATCCACCGATACCTCTCAACGCTCCTAGCTTCACTCAGGTGCCCTGACCTTGGCTCATGGCACTGCAAATTAGAAAGTCAACCTCTCAATCCAACCTTCTCTTGATGACATTTCTTTCTTCCACACCCTCCATCAGTTCCTTCTAAATGCTGATTCAGACTCACTGCAGGACCCCGACATTTCATTTGAATCCCTCAGAGACCCCAGGCCACTTCAGGATCTTCTTGTTTATAGTTAGAGGAGCAACAAATTGACCTAACTTGCAAATTCATAGTAAATGGGGCTGAAAAAATAGTTCTTCTTTAAATTACTTAGCACAGTAAATTAAATGGAATTGAAAAACCAGATGTTCCTTGAGTCATACCAAGAGACTGACAATCTATAAATTCAACAGGGGAAATGAGAAGCTGGGGAGAGGGATGGGTGGGAGTAAGGGTCCTATAGACCAATGAGACCCTAAAAGATATTTCTTGCACTAAATACATGCTCCCATTTCACTTTTGCTTTTTAGAGCAATGATCATATTTTAGCAAGCAATTTACCTGGAAAACATCAGGCATATCATCAAATCTCTATAAGAATAAAAGTCAAATTGGAACTTCTGCCAAGATTTCTAAACAACCCATCATACTGACTCACTCTCATTAGTAAAAGCATGAAAGTAGACACAACATTTTGCATATATTTTCAGGATCTTTATGTGAAGATGCAAAGTTTCATGATTAGGGAAGCTTCAGGCATTTCTTTTAGTAGACTTATATAGTGAAGATCATACATTGAATTTGGTTGAAATAATTTTTTTTTAAATTCAAAAACTAAAAGCTTTACATGCATTTTTTTTTTTTTTTTTTTTTTTTTGGTTTTTGGGTCACACCCGACAACACTCAGGGGTTACTCCTGGCTCTTCGCTCAGAAATCGTTCCTGGTAGGCTCGGGGGACCAAATAGGATGCTGGGATTTGAACCACCGTCCTTCTACATGCAAGGCGAACACTTTACTGCTGTGCTATCTCTCTGGCCCCTTTACATGCATTTAAAAAAAATAAAACACATCGTTTGGAAGAATGTTCTGGACTTCCTTTTGTCCATAGGGCTCTGGAGAGGAAATACTTGTAGCCATTTTTGCTTTTTATTCTATAGTTGGTCATGTCTTTATCTTCAAATAGTTGGCTGAATTCTTGAAATAATTAATAATTAAATTAATATTTGTCTGGTTCTCGAATTTTTCAATGACTTATATTAGTTTCCCTCTATGATAGCTTCACTTACAAAGGGTAACTCTAGATTCTCATCTGGGATACCAATTTTATCTTCCTAGTCAGTCTTATAAAACTCCTTGGTCTTTATTTTGTTAAAATAGAAATAATACGGGGAAAAATGAGGGAGACCAAAATTGGATTGTAAACCTATCACAGCAAGAAAATATCATCAGAAAACAGAGCACATCAGTGGCACAGAGGGTAGGATGTTTGCCTTGTATGCTGCTGATCCAAATTCCATCCCTTGCAACCCATATGGTTCTCAGAGCTAACCAGGAGTAATTTCTGAGCACAGAGCCAGGAATAGACTGGCCCAAAAATAAAAAAAAGAAAGAAAGAAAACATCATAATCTAAACATGGAGCTGTATACATTATAAACAAACTCGGACACATATTTTGAAAGATCTACTTGGAGTTTTTTGATCAGTTTTATTGACATGGCTACAGCTTCCGACCCCTATTAAAAAGCTGAAATCTCTGTGGTTTTCTTTGAGTAGTTCTTGTTTTTAAAAGGAGCAATCTGATAATCTAACCACTCCTATTTTCTTAGAGCATTCTACTCCAGAGACATAACTAGGCAAGCGATAAGAATAGCAATGGGAATGTACTCATCGGGCTGATGAGAAGTGTGGGTGAACTCCTAGCTCCCCTTTTGCCAGGGTGCTGGACCTTTCTCTCTTCCTTCCCTACAGAATGGACGACATACTGATCGGAGCCCCTCTCTTTATGGAACGGGAATTTGAGAGTAACCCTCGAGAAGTAGGGCAAGTCTACTTGTATTTGCAAGAGAGTGCACTCCTCTTCAGAGACCCACAGGTGCTAACAGGCACGGAGGTCTTTGGGAGATTCGGAAGTGCGGTGGCACATCTGGGAGACCTGAACCAGGACGGATACAATGGTAATTGGGGCCAGTGTGGGGAATGTGTGTTTGTGCCCTGACTGCAGGGAATCTTGCAGGAAGGAAGCAGGGGTCATTCCGAAGCATTCGCTAGATTTGCACGTTTTGGTTCATTGCACTGTTTCCATCAAAAGCTGCTGAAATAGCAAGGCTAGGGAAAGTGCCTATATTCAAGATGAATGTGAATGTTACTAGACAGTTTCCCCTCGGTGATTTACAAGTTATGGAAGAGAAACTAAAAAAGGGGAAAGATTGTTTTCTAAAGTTGATGTTTGATTTTAATGACACAGAGAACAAATCCGTGCATGCTGCTAATATTAGCAATTTTATTGACTTTCAGCCAACCTAGAGAGTAACATCTAGGTAAGGCTTCATTTTAATAGGTCTGCACAATTCAGCTTAACTTCAGTGTCAGTGTCAGGAATAAGACGATATTAAGCTCTTGCCTTTGAGTTGTGGTTCTTTACATCAATCAGGAATCTGTGACTACCTTTGAAATAGTCTCAACTCAGGAAAAGCATGACACAAAATTTTACAGACTTTTCTTTTTTAGTTTTTAAGAACCAAGGTAGAGAGGATTTTGTTTTGTTGTTGTTGCCGCTTTAGGGTTTTTCTTTTTGTTTTGTTTTGTTTTGGTGGGTTTTTTTGTTTTTGTGTTTTGTTTTTTGTTTTTTGTTTTTTTTTTTTTTGGTTTTTGGGCCACACCTAGCAGTGCTCATGGGGTTACTCCTGGCTGTTTGCTCAGAAATAGCTCCTGGTAGGCACGGGGGACCATATGGGACACCGGGATTCGAACCAACCACCTTTGGTCCTGGATCGGCTGCTTGCAAGGCAAACGCCGCTGTGCTATCTCTCCGGGGCCCTGCTTTAGGTTTTTGAGCCTCCACCCAGTGGTGCTCAGGAGTTACTCCTCGCATAGGGGGTCATTGATGACAGTGCTCTGGGAGACCCATATGGGATGCTAGGGATTGAATCTTGCTCAGCTGCATGCAAGTCAAACACCCTATACTATCACTCTGGCCCCAGTAGAGAGGATTTCTTAACTGAAGTTTGAGGAAGTTAGCTAGCATTTACTCAAACAAAATGACCCAGAAAGTATTTACATCAGCTAGTATCTTTGGCAGGCACTAGTCTTAAATATAAAAAAATAAATACCCAAACAATGTATGGGGAGTAATTGTTAAAGAGCTTCCATAAAATATAATTGTATACTAAAATGTCAGAGCAACTTTGGTCCCAAGGGGCCTTACTAGGTCTGTGAGGGGTTAGTCTGTAGTGTGGGGGCATCAGTACAGCCCTGGTTTTGCTCTAGCTCTACTGACACCTACAAGATGTTGGATGCAGTGTCTCCAGGTCTGCGTGGGGTGAAGTTTCTATTCCAGGGCTGAGTTTCAACAGTATGGCCACTTCCAGAATCAGAACAAGTGGAGAGTAGGGGAATGCAGTGCAGGGAATCTTCAACAAATGACTGGATTACTAGTTCAAATTAAGGGCCCAGACGTCGTGGTCCCTCAAGTCAGAGTGTAGCCCCTGAGCCATGCAAGGTATAGCCCTAAACAAAGGACAACAGACATTCTATGGGATGTCAAGAGCTATCTTGTTCTAATTTAATTGTATGTTGAGTATCTATTATTGTCTAGCGCATGTACCTATTACATTTATGATTACATATCTGTGAGGGCTACTAGCTGTAGAAATCACGTCATCTATTTCAAAAAAAATTTACATAGTTGATCATAAATATATTTGTTTCCAGTAAGTTTAAAGCAAAATTGCTGGGGAAAAAATGGAAAGAAAAAAATGAAATTGAAAAGAAAAGAAAGATAAAAAAGTAAAAGTACAGTAGCAAGCTCATTTGTGAAAATAATTACATCACCAATGAAGTCATTACTACAATGACAGAAGGTTTAGTGAACTCTTGTTGTTACATGTCCTGTCTGTTAAATTGGGGTGTTTCTTTAGGGATGACAGCATGAAACAGATGAAGTTGTCTAGAAACTCAGAGCTAAGATACTCTGAATTTTAGGAGCATACACTCAGTTTTTTGGGTCTCCTGGAAGAAGGCCCAGTTTGAACATGACGACTGAATTTGTGGGTGTGGTTTCAGCTGCCAGACTTTTGTAGAAGAAGGAAGTTACTAGGGATGATGCCCACACCTGTTCCAAAAAATACCCTGGTGATATCAGCCCCCAAACCAGCGTATCTAAAGTGTGGTCAGATCAGTGTTTCCGCAGGGAATCATACAGGGTCAATGATGAGCAGGCCATCAGAAAATAGCGATTCTTGGTGATGGAGGACAGCAAACATAACTTTGGTAGGGTTGGGGACAGTGAAATTATTTTGTTTTGTTGTTTTGTTTGTGGGCCATACCCGGTGGCACTCAGGAGTTACTCCTAGCTCTGTGCTAAAAATTTGCTCCTGGTAGGCTCAGGGGACTATATGGGATGCTGGGAATAGAACCCGGGTCTGTCCCAGGTCAGCAATGTGCATAGCAAACCCCCTACCGCTATGCTATCACTGCTGTCCGAGGACTGTGAAATTTTAATTCATAACTTTTTCTGTAGAAGAAACCATTGTCTTACACACTGTTATAAAAATTTGTTCCTTCTAGGAATTCTGTAGTTAAAATGAGATCTCCAGGGGCCAGAGAGATAGTGCAGCAGGGAGGGCACTTGCCTTGCATGTGGCTGACTTGGGTTAGATCTCCAGCATCCCATATGGTCCCTCATGCCTACTAGGAATGATTCCTGACTACAAAACCAGAAGAAAGCTCTGAGCTCTACCAGAAATGACCCCCAAAACAAAAACAAATTTTCACTGTTTGGAGACAATTGTCCTGTCTCTAAAACATTTACCATGTATAAAACATGTTGCTCTGTTCCCTTCTTCCTCCCCTTGCTAGGATATTGCCATTGGTGCTCCCATTCGCAGGCAAGGATACGGCGAGGCAAAGTGCTCATTTACAATGGGAACAAGGACGGCCTCACACCCAGGCCCTTCCCAAATTCTGCAAGGAGCTTGGGGCCCTCCCAGGCGTCCTTCTGGCTTTGGGTTCACTTTAAGAGGCGATTCTGACATAGACATGAATGATTATCCAGGTATGGTTTGCTTTCTTCTCCCCTGAGACAGTCTGCTTCCTAGAAAGAATTGATGCTCTGGAAAACCATCACATGCAAACATGAGAAGGAAACCAGCGTCATAGTGTGTGTATATGTGTGTGTGTGAATGTGTGTTTGCATGGCATACACACATATACGTGATTCTAAAGTGACTTTCATGAGAATCCGAGACCAGACAAAACAAACACTCCCTTTCCCCGTCAATAGAAACATTTAGAAAGGCAAGATGGCTTTGGAGAAAATGCCCCTGGGCATAAAATATGTCAAAATTGTGAGAGAACGCTTTATTCAAAGCCCCCATGAGTGTATTCTCTTCTCTGACACATGCCTCTGCCCCTGCTTCCATCCTATAGGAGAATAGAATTGAACCCCCTATAAGTCCCTCTTAAATTCATCGTCTCTTATTAATGCAATTGTGAGTCCAATAATCCTGCCATAACGCTGACATTTTCAGAATGTTTTGAATAGTTTGCAGTAACAAGTTGAGTTCCTTGAGTTGGGTTGAATATTTTTCCCCCATCAAGGACAAAGAAATTGGTTTTGGAGAGGAACCACAAACTATTCTTGATTACCTTCATTCGTTTGGAAAACTCATGGAAACTCAAGAAGCGCAAAGAACTAATTCATTTTGTGCATGCTGTTTATAGAAAATATGGATTTGCCTTAAAAAGATGGTTTTTGTAATCAGGGTTTATTAGCAGAGAAAAATCAGTCTTCTCAGGGTTATCGGTTCAACTTTGACTTTGTATGTTGGCAATTTTGAATGGTTTCAATAAATACTTAGAAAATCATTAATAGTTAACTGACAGCTTCAACTATTATTAAAACCATATCACTTTCTACCATCTCTTCCCTAATAGGGTATTTTCCATATGTAGTGTTTTTTTAATTATTTCTGGTTTCGGGGCAGCGGGCCAATAAACTATTGCCTAAATATACTTCACTAAATTTCAATACTTTGGCTTTCTCTTTTCCTCTGGGATTATGCAAAAACGGGATACCGCAACATAGTTCTATAAATTTTTCAGAATCTTTCATGGTATTAGCATAGCCTTGCAGTGGGCATATTGCAGATTTAGTATTACAAATTTAAGTTTCCCCCAATTTCCTATGAAAAGTCATGTTCCAATGAAACTTTTCTCAAGTCAAAGTGATGTCATTTGAAGAACAATTACCTCTCATCACGTGGAAAAGTTTTTTAAGGGATTCCCAAATATCTACCCAGATTGCACCAAATTCCCATAAAATCTAAAAGAATGCTAATAGCTAGTAAAAGCGGCAATGATCTGGTAAATATACAACCTCCAAATTGGGGGCTTTCAGGGAAAGAAGTCTGAGGGGGACAAAGAACATTTTTGTATACACTGCCTTCATGGCCAATGCTATTTTTGCTTTTGGTTGTAAAAGCAAAAATCCTTTTCAGATTTCTTTCGACTCACCAAACAAGTAATATGGATTTTTTGTTTTTTGGTCAAATAGGAATTTTCAGTGGGCGGGAACAGCTGGATAGGACATATAAATGCTCCAAACATATAGCAATTTAAAGAGCATCTAGTTGGGGCCAGAGAGATAGCACAGTGGCGCTTGCCTTGCAAGCAGCCAACCCAGGACCTAAGGTGGTTGGTTCGAATCCCGGTGTCCCATATGGTCCCCCGTGCCTGCCAGGAGCGATTTCTGAGCAGATAGCCAGGAGTAACCCCTGAGAACCACTGGGTGTGGCCCAAAAACCAAAAAAAAAAAAAAAAAAAAAAAAGAGCATCTAGTTATACTAATTATCTTAGGTTCTATCACACTAATTACAATGATGGTTGGTGGTGTTGACTGGAGGAAGGGACTGTCTTATATCATATATTTTATTGTATTTGAAATGGTCCCCAAATCTAGGTCCCTTGTGTAATTTCTTCTCTGAGTATGGGCTGGGCAATCGATACAATTTAACTCCTAAGTGGCAGTTTTGGAATAAATTTATGCCTGAGTCCGGAATGACTGTACTATCTGCTTAGTAATAGAAAGAGAATATTGAATTACCAGACCAATGACATCCTTCAACAGCTCCTAAAAGAGCCAGAAGGAGAGAAAGATAATAAATATTCTCTCCAAGGGTAGTCTTTCAAAAAAAAAAGTGGGGCTTAAGAGGAATGGGAAATGGAGAAGCTAAAATAAATGCAATGTTATCCATTGGCTATCTCTTAATTGTCTTTTCCTTCTACTCTTATATAGAAAGTACATTGAGGTTTTGCTGGTCAGTAACTGTTTCTGTGGCAGCCAATTTCTCTTTGTTGTTGTTTTGTTTGTTTTGTTTTGTTTCGAACCTAGAGGTGCTCAGGGGTTACTCCTGGCTCTGAGCTCAGAAATCACTCCTGGCAGGCTCGGGGGACCATATGAGATACCGGGAATCAAACCCAGGTCCATCCTAGGTTGGCTGCATGCAAGACAAATGCCCTATGCTATTGCTCCGGCCCCTATTGTAGCCAATTTAATTTAAAGAAACTCATGGTGATAATGGATGAATGCATCTGGCTGGGATGTTACTAAAACAGGTCTCCATGCTGCTGCAGCAGGTCCTCCCTCAGGAAAGTCCTGCTGCTTTCTTTGTTTTTATTTTTATTGGCCACACCCAGTGGTACTCGGGTTACTCCTAGCTCTGCACTTAAAAATTACTCCTGACAGCCTCAGAGGACCATATGGGATGCTGGGGATCAAACCTAGGCTGGCCTCATGCAAGGAAAATCCACTACCCACTGTACTTTCTCTTCGGCTTCTCTTTATACTTTCTGAGTTCATCTCTACATCAGTAGCCCTGGATTTTGGTCTCAATTCTGCCTCTAGTTGAAACCTCGATGTCTTGTGCTTCATGCTTCTGAAACATTTTCTCTGTCCTGAATCTTCTTGCAGAAAGAAGGTCTCTCAGAGAAGCATTTTCAACTTGACTCACTCCCTAGGTCATATCAAGAGGCAAAACTGCCTTGCAGGCAAGACACAAGACTCTGCTAGGGACGTGAGTTTGAACTTTGCAGGCAGGAGATAGTAATTCTACAGTCCACTTGCATCACTACTCAATTTGCCATAACTAAATTCCATTTAGCACTCAAGCTTCTGTCTTCATTCTGATGAAAAAACTCACCCTTGTGTAGCTTTTAGATCTGAACTGAATCTAATTCAATTCAGTGTTGATTCAGAATCCAGATTCTTCTTCCTCTGGCTATGGCCACTGTCCCAAGAAGGGTGTCACCAAAGGTATGACCAATTGGTAGGAAAGCCTACCTCTCTATATCTTTGGATGTTGTTAGCTACTGAGTGAAGGATGGCTCAAGACTTCCCTGGTTTTTAAAGTTTCTTAGTGAATCCACTAGCTCTTGTAGCGACCGCTGCTCTCAAGTTCTTTTTGTCCTGTTCCTAATATTATTTTTTTGTTGGTTTGATTTGGTTTGGATTTTTTTTTTTTTGGCCAATTCCAGTGGTGTTCAGGAGTTATGTTATTCCTGGCTCTGCACTCAGGAATTATTTCTGGGAGTGTTCCGGGGACCATATGAGATGCCAAGAATTTAATCCCAGTCAGCCATATGCAAGGCAAATGTGCTATCCAATGCACTATTGTTCTAACCCACGAAATATTAATTTGGCCTCTCCTAGTTTTCCCTCACAAGTGATGCCAACACTGGGAATCAGATACCCACAGATGAGTCTTTTGGTTTCTGTAATGATTCCTTAGACATCTCAATCTGATTCCTCCATTAACTAGTTTAATTTTCCACTTAGGCACCCTATTATTCCATCCTAGTGTACCCTATTTCACCTAATAGGACTAAAGTCTTCTTGGATTTCGCCTAGGAAACAACAGAAACCCTCCTTCCCTTTCTGCAGAGGATCCTGGATCTCGCTGTTCACCCACAGCCTGTACCTTGAGCCTGTCAGAGTCTCTCTTGGAACTATGGCTCTAGAACTTAAA